>NC_034200.2:4823957-5118543 GCF_002021735.2 Oncorhynchus kisutch | reverse complement strand
TTATACTGGCGTTTTCCCTTATACTGGCGTTTTCCCCTTTTACACTGGCGTTTTCCCCCTTATACTGGCGTTTTCCCCTTATACTGGCGTTTTCCCCTTACACTGGCGTTTTCCCCTTACACTGTCTTTTTTCCCCTTACACTGGCGTTTTCCCATTATACTGGCGTTTCCCCTTATACTGGCGTTTTCCCTTTAACTGGCATTTTCCCCTTTATACTGTCTTTTTCCCCTTACACTGGCGTTTTCCCATTATACTGGTGTTTTCCCTTACACTGTCTTTTTCCCCTTACACTGGCATTTTCCCATTATACTGGCGTTTTCCCCTTATACTGGCGTTTTCCCTTATACTGGCGTTTTCCCTTATACTGGCGTTTTCCCCTACACTGGCGTTTTCCCTTATACTGGCGTTTTCCCCTTATACTGGCATTTCCCCTTATACTGGCGTTTTCCCCTTAACTGATGTTTTTCCCCTATACTGGCGCGTTTCCCTTATACTGGCGTTTTCCCTTATACTGGCGTTTTCCCCTTACACTGATGTTTTTCCCCTTATACTGGCGTTTTCCCTTATACTGGCGTTTTCCCCTTACATTGGCGTTTTCCCCTTATACTGGCGTTTTGCCCCTTATACTGGCGTTTTCCCTTATACTGGCGTTTTCCCCTTATACTGGCGTTTTCCCTTATACTGGCGTTTTCCCTTACACTGGCGTTTTCCCTTATACTGGCGTTTTCCCCTTATACTGGCGTTTTGCCCTTATACTGGCGTTTTCCCCTTATACTGGCGTTTTGCCCTTATACTGGCGTTTCCCTATACTGGTTTTCCCTTATACTGGCGTTTTCCCCTTATACTGGCGTTTTCCCTTATACTGGCGTTTTACCCTTATACTGACTTTTTCCCTTACACTGGCGTTTTCCCCTTATACTGGCGTTTTCCCCTTATACTGGCGTTTTGCCCTTATACTGCCGTTTTCCCCTTATACTGCCGTTTTCCCCTTATACTGCCGTTTTCCCTTATACTGGTGTTTGTTTTGCCCTTATACTGGCGTTTTCCCCTTACACTGGCGTTTTCCCCTTATACTGGCGTTTTGCCCTTAAACTGGCGTTTTCCCCTTATACTGGCGTTTTCCCCTTATACTGGCGTTTTCCCCTTACACTGGCGTTTTCCCCCTTATACTGGCGTTTTCCCCTTATACTGGCGTTTTCCCCTTACACTGGTGTTTTCCCCTTACACTGTCTTTTTCCCCTTACACTGGCGTTTTTCCCCTTATACTGGCGTTTTCCCCTTAACTGGCATTTTCCCCTTTATACTGTCTTTTTTCCCCTTACACTGGCGTTTTCCCATTATACTGGTGTTTTCCCCTTACACTGTCTTTTTCCCCTTACACTGGCATTTTCCCATTATACTGGCGTTTTGCCCTTATACTGGCGTTTTCCCCTTATACTGGCGTTTTCCCCTTACACTGGCGTTTTTCCCCTTATACTGGCGTTTCCCCTTATACTGGCGTTTTCCCCTTACACTGGCGTTTTCCCTTATACTGGCGTTTTCCCCTTATACTGGCGTTTTCCCTTATACTGGCGTTTTCCCTTATACTGGCGTTTTCCCCTTATACTGGCGTTTTCCCCTTACACTGGGGTTTTCCCCTTATACTGGTGTTTGTTTTGCCCTTATACTGGCGTTTTCCCTTACACTGGCGTTTTCCCCTTATACTGGTGTTTTTCCCCTTACACTGGCGTTTGCCCGTACACAGGCGCATTCCATTATACTGGCGTTTTCCCTTATAGTGGCGTTTTGCCCTTATACTGGCGTTTCCCCTTAACTGGCATTTCCCCTTATACTGGCTTTTTTCCCTTAACTGGCATTTTCCCCTTTATACTGTCTTTTCCCCTTACACTGGCGTTTTCCCATTATACTGGCGTTTTCCCTTACACTGTCTTTTTCCCCTTACACTGGCATTTTCCCATTATACTGGCGTTTTGCCCTTATACTGGCGTTTTCCCCTTATACTGGCGTTTCGCCCTTATACTGGCGTTTTCCCCCTTATACTGGCGTTTCCCCTTATACTGGCGTTTTGCCCTATACTGGCGTTTTCCCTTATACTGGCGTTTTCCCTTATACTGGCGTTTCCCCTTATACTGGCGTTTTCCCCTTATACTGGCGTTTTCCCTTATACTGGCGTTTTCCCCCTTATACTGGCGTTTTCCCCTTACACTGGGTTTTCCCTTATACTGGTGTTTGTTTGCCCTTATACTGGCGTTTTCCCCTTACACTGGCGTTTTCTCCCCTTATACTGGTGTTTTCCCCTTACACTGGCGTTTTGCCCGTACACAGGCGCATTCCATTATACTGGCGTTTTCCCCTTATAGTGGCGTTTTGCCCTTATACTGGCGTTTTCCCCTTAACTGGCATTTTCCCCTTTATACTGTCCTTTTTTCCCCTTAACTGGCATTTCCCCTTTATACTGTCTTTTTTCCCCTTACACTGGCGTTTCCCATTATACTGGTGTTTCCCTTTACAACTGTCTTTTTTCCCCTTACACTGGCATTTTCCCATTATACTGGCGTTTTGCCCTTATTACTGGCATTTCCCCTTACACCTGGCGTTTTCCCCCTTACACTGGCGTTTTCCCCTTATCTGGCGTTTTCCCCTTATACTGGCGTTTTGCCCTTATACTGGCGTTTTCCCCCTTATACTAGCGTTTCCCTTATAACTGGCGTTTTCCCCTTATACTGGCGTTTTCCCCTTATACTGGCGTTTGCCCTTATACTGGCGTTTTCCCCTTATACTGGCGTTTTCCCCTTATACTGGCGTTTTCCCCTTACACTGGCGTTTTTCCGCCTTTATACTGGCGTTTTTGCCCCTTATTACTGGCGTTTTCCCTTATACTGGCGTTTTCCCCTTATACTGGCGTTTTCCCCTTATACTGGCGTTTTCCCCCTTACACTGGCGTTTTCCCCTATACTGGCGTTTTCCCCTTACACTGGCGTTTTCCCTTATACTGGCGTTTTCCCCTTATACTGGCGTTTTCCCCTTATACTGGCGTTTTCCCCCTTACCACTGATGTTCTTCCCCTTATACTGGCGTTTTCCCCTTATACTGGCGTTTTCCCCTTATACTGGCATTTTCCCCCTTATACTGCCGTTTAGCCCCTTATACTGGCGTTTTCCCTTATACTGGCGTTTCCCCTTATACTGCCGTTTAGCCCCTTATACTGGCGTTTTCCCTTATACTGGCGTTTTCCCCTTATACTGGCATTTTCCCCTTATACTGGCGTTTTCCCCCTTACACTGGCGTTTTCCCTTATACTGGCGTTTTCCCCTTATACTGGCGTTTTTCCCTTATACTGGCGTTTTCCCTTATTTACTGGCGTTTTTCCCCTTATACTGGCGTTTTTCCCTTTATACTGGCGTTTTCCCCCTTATACTGGCGTTTTCCCCTATACTGGCGTTTTCCCCTTATACTGGCGTTTTCCCCTTATACTGGCGTTTTCCCCTTATACGGCGTTTTCCCCTCTACACTGGCGTTTTCCTTATACTGGCGTTTTTCCCTATACTGGCGTTTTTCCCCTTATACTGGCGTTTTCCCTTATACTGGCGTTTCCCCTTACACTGATGTTCTTCCCCTTATACTGGCGTTTTCCCCTTATACTGGCGTTTCCCCTCTATACTGGCGTTTTCCCCTTACACTGATGTTTTGCCCTTATACTGGCATTTTCCCTTTACACTGGCGTTTTCCCTTATACTGGTGTTTTCCCCTTATACTGGCGTTTTGCCCGTACACAGGCGCATTCCATTATACTGGCGTTTTCCCCTTATAGTGGCGTTTTGCCCTTATACTGGCGTTTTCCCCTTATACTGGCGTTTTGCCCTTATACTGGCGTTTTCCCCTTATACTGCCGTTTAGCCCCTTATACTGGCGTTTTCCCTTATACTGGCGTTTTCCCCTTATACTGGCGTTTTTCCCTTATACTGGCGTTTTCCCTTTATACTGGCGTTTTCCCCTTATACTGGCGTTTTTCCCTTATACTGGCGTTTTCCCCTTATACTGGCGTTTTGCCCTTATGCTGGCGTTTTCCCCTTATACTGGCGTTTTCCCCTTATACTGGCGTTTTCCCCTTATACTGGCGTTTTGCCCTTATACTGGCGTTTCCCTATACTTGGCGTTTCCCCCTTATACTGGCGTTTTCCCCTTATACTGGCGTTTTCCCCTTACACTGGCGTTTTCCCTTATACTGGCGTTTTCCCCTTATACTGCGTTTTGCCCTTATACTGGCATTTTCCCCTTATACTGGCGTTTTTGCCCTTATACTGGCGTTTCTCCCTTCTACTGGCTTTTTGCCCTTATACTGGCGTTTAGCCCTTATACTGGCGTTTTTCCCTTATACTAGCGTTTTCCCCTTATACTGGCGTTTTGCCCTTATACTGGCGTTTTTCCCCTTATACTGGCGTTTTGCCCTTATACTGGCGTTTTTCCCCTTATACTGGAGTTTTGCCCTTATACTGGCGTTTTCCCCTTATACTGCCGTTTAGCCCCTTATACTGGCGTTTTCCCTTATACTGGCGTTTTCCCCTTATACTGGCGTTTTTCCCTTATACTGGCGTTTTCCCTTATACTGGCGTTTTCCCCTTATACTGGCGTTTTTCCCTTATACTGGCGTTTTCCCCTTATACTGGCGTTTTGCCCTTATGCTGGCGTTTTCCCCTTATACTGGCGTTTTCCCTTATACTGGCGTTTTCCCCTTATACTGGCGTTTTTCCCTTATACTGGCGTTTTCCCTTATACTGGCGTTTTCCCCTTATACTGGCGTTTTTCCCTTATACTGGCGTTTTCCCCTTATACTGGCGTTTTGCCCTTATGCTGGCGTTTTCCCCTTATACTGGCGTTTTCCCCTTATACTGGCGTTTTCCCCTTATACTGGCGTTTTGCCCTTATACTGGCGTTTTCCCTTATACTGGCGTTTCCCCCTTATACTGGCGTTTTCCCCTTTATACTGGCGTTTCCCCTTACACTGGCGTTTTCCCTTATACTGGCGTTTTCCCCTTATACTGGCGTTTTGCCTTATACTGGCATTTTCCCCTTATACTGGCGTTTTGCCCTTATACTGGCATTTTCCCCTTACACTGGCGTTTTCCCCCCTTACACTGGCGTTTTCCCCTTATACTGGCGTTTTCCCCTTACACTGGCGTTTTCCCCTTATACTGGCGTTTCCCCCTTATACTGGCGTTTTCCCTTATACTGGCGTTTTCCCTTATACTGGCGTTTTCCCCTTATACTGGCGTTTTCCCCTTACACTGGGGTTTTCCCCTTATACTGGTGTTTGTTTTGCCCTTATACTGGCGTTTTCCCCTTACACTGGCGTTTTCCCCTTATACTGGTGTTTTCCCCTTACACTGGCGTTTTGCCCGTACACAGGCGCATTCCATTATACTGGCGTTTTCCCCTTATAGTGGCGTTTTGCCCTTATACTGGCGTTTTCCCCTTAACTGGCATTTTCCCCTTTATACTGTCTTTTTTCCCCTTAACTGGCATTTTCCCCTTTATACTGTCTTTTTTCCCCTTACACTGGCGTTTTCCCATTATACTGGTGTTTTCCCCTTACACTGTCTTTTTTCCCCTTACACTGGCATTTTCCCATTATACTGGCGTTTTGCCCTTATACTGGCATTTTCCCCTTACACTGGCGTTTTCCCCCTTACACTGGCGTTTTCCCCCTTATACTGGCGTTTTCCCCTTATACTGGCGTTTTGCCCTTATACTGGCGTTTTCCCCCTTATACTGGCGTTTTCCCTTATACTGGCGTTTTCCCCTTATACTGGCGTTTTCCCCTTATACTGGCGTTTTGCCCTTATACTGGCGTTTTCCCCTTATACTGGCGTTTTCCCCTTATACTGGCGTTTTCCCCTTACACTGGCGTTTTCCCCTTATACTGGCGTTTTGCCCTTATACTGGCGTTTTCCCTTATACTGGCGTTTTCCCCTTACACTGGCGTTTTCCCTTATACTGGCGTTTTCCCCTTATACTGGCGTTTTCCCCTTATACTGGCGTTTTCCCCTTACACTGATGTTCTTCCCTTTATACTGGCGTTTTCCCCTTATACTGGCGTTTTCCCCTTATACTGGCGTTTTCCCCTTACACTGATGTTTTGCCCTTATACTGGCATTTTCCCCTTACACTGGCGTTTTCCCCTTATACTGGTGTTTTCCCCTTATACTGGCGTTTTGCCCGTACACAGGCGCATTCCATTATACTGGCGTTTTCCCCTTATAGTGGCGTTTTGCCCTTATACTGGCGTTTTCCCCTTATACTGGCGTTTTGCCCTTATACTGGCGTTTTCCCCTTATACTGCCGTTTAGCCCCTTATACTGGCGTTTTCCCTTATACTGGCGTTTTCCCCTTATACTGGCGTTTTTCCCTTATACTGGCGTTTTCCCTTATTACTGGCGTTTTCCCCTTATACTGGCGTTTTTCCCTTATACTGGCGTTTTCCCCTTATACTGGCGTTTTGCCCTTATGCTGGCGTTTTCCCCTTATACTGGCGTTTTCCCCTTATACTGGCGTTTTCCCCTTATACTGGCGTTTTGCCCTTATACTGGGCGTTTTCCCTTATACTGGCGTTTCCCCCTTATACTGGCGTTTTCCCCTTATACTGGCGTTTTCCCCTTACACTGGCGTTTTCCCTTATACTGGCGTTTTCCCCTTATACTGGCGTTTTGCCCTTATACTGGCATTTTCCCCTTATACTGGCGTTTTGCCCTTATACTGGCGTTTTCTCCCTTCTACTGGCTTTTTGCCCTTATACTGGCGTTTAGCCCTTATACTGGCGTTTTTCCCTTATACTGGCGTTTTCCCCTTATACTGGCGTTTTGCCCTTATACTGGCGTTTTCCCCTTATACTGGCGTTTTGCCCTTATACTGGCGTTTTCCACTTATACTGGCATTTTCCCCTTATACTGGCGTTTTCCCGTTATACTGGCGTTTTCCCCTTATACTGGCGTTTTGCCCTTATACTGATGTTTTTCCCCTTACACTGGCGTTTTCCCCTTATACTGGCGTTTTCCCCTTATACTGGCGTTTTGCCCTTATACTGCCGTTTTCCCCTTTATACTGCCGTTTTCCCCTTATACTGGTGTTTGTTTGCCCTTATACTGGCGTTTTCCCCTTACACTGGCATTTTCCCCTTATACTTGGCGTTTTGCCCTTAAACTGGCGTTTTCCCCTTATACTGGCGTTTTCCCCTTATACTGGCGTTTTCCCCCCTTACACTGGCGTTTTCCCCCTTATACTGGCGTTTTCCCCCTTATACTGGCGTTTTCCCCTTACACTGGAGTTTTCCCTTACACTGTCTTTTTTCCCCTTACACTGGCGTTTTCCCATTATACTGGCGTTTTCCCCTTAACTGGCATTTTCCCCTTTATACTGTCTTTTTTCCCCTTACACTGGCGTTTTCCCATTATACTGGTGTTTTCCCCTTACACTGTCTTTTTTCCCCTTACACTGGCATTTTCCCATTATACTGGCGTTTTGCCCTTATACTGGCATTTTCCCCTTACACTGGCGTTTCCCCCTTACACTGGCGTTTTCCCCTTATACTGGCGTTTTCCCCTTACACTGGCGTTTTCCCCTTATACTGGCGTTTCCCCCTTATACTGGCGTTTTCCCTTATACTGGCGTTTTCCCTTATACTGGCGTTTTCCCCCTTATACTGGCGTTTTCCCCTTACACTGGGGTTTTCCCCTTATACTGGTGTTTGTTTTGCCCTTATACTGGCGTTTTCCCCTTACACTGGCGTTTTCCCCTTATACTGGTGTTTTCCCCTTACACTGGCGTTATGCCCGTACACAGGCGCATTCCATTATACTGGCGTTTTCCCCTTATAGTGGCGTTTTGCCCTTATACTGGCGTTTTCCCCTTAACTGGCATTTTCCCCTTTATACTGTCTTTTTTTCCCCTTAACTGGCATTTTCCCCTTTATACTGTCTTTTTTCCCCTTACACTGGCGTTTTCCCATTATACTGGTGTTTTCCCCTTACACTGTCTTTTTTCCCCTTACACTGGCATTTTCCCATTATACTGGCGTTTTGCCCTTATACTGGCATTTTCCCCTTACACTGGCGTTTTCCCCCTTACACTGGCGTTTTCCCCCTTATACTGGCGTTTTGCCCTTATACTGGCGTTTTGCCCTTATACTGGCGTTTTCCCCCTTATACTGGCGTTTTCCCTTATACTGGCGTTTTCCCCTTATACTGGCGTTTTCCCCTTATACTGGCGTTTTGCCCTTATACTGGCGTTTTCCCCTTATACTGGCGTTTTCCCCTTATACTGGCGTTTTCCCCTTACACTGGCGTTTTCCCCTTATACTGGCGTTTTGCCCTTATACTGGCGTTTTCCCTTATACTGGCGTTTTCCCCTTATACTGGCGTTTTCCCCTTATACTGGCGTTTTCCCCTTACACTGGCGTTTTCCCTTATACTGGCGTTTTCCCCTTATCCTGGCGTTTTCCCCTTATACTGTCGTTTTCCCCTTACACTGATGTTCTTCCCCTTATACTGGCGTTTTCCCCTTATACTGGCGTTTTCCCCTTATACTGGCGTTTTCCCCTTACACTGATGTTTTTCCCCTTATACTGGCGTTTTCCCCCTTATACTGGCGTTTTCCCCTTACACTGGGGTTTTCCCCTTATACTGGTGTTTGTTTTGCCCTTATACTGGCATTTTCCCCTTACACTGGCGTTTTCCCCTTATACTGGTGTTTTCCCCTTATACTGGCGTTTTGCCCGTACACAGGCGCATTCCATTATACTGGCGTTTTCCCCTTATAGTGGCGTTTTGCCCTTATACTGGCGTTTTCCCCTTAACTGGCATTTTCCCCTTTATACTGTCTTTTTTCCCCTTACAGTGGCGTTTTCCCATTATACTGGTGTTTTCCCCTTACACTGTCTTTTTTCCCCTTACACTGGCATTTTCCCATTATACTGGCGTTTTGCCCTTATACTGGCATTTTCCCCTTACACTGGCGTTTTCCCCCTTACACTGGCGTTTTCCCATTATACTGGTGTTTTTCCCTTACACTGTCTTTTTTCCCCTTACACTGGCATTTTCCCATTATACTGGCGTTTTGCCCTTATACTGGCATTTTCCCCTTACACTGGCGTTTTCCCCCTTACACTGGCGTTTTCCCCTTATACTGGCGTTTTCCCCTTACACTGGCGTTTTCCCCTTATACTGGCGTTTCCCCCTTATACTGGCGTTTTCCCTTATACTGGCGTTTTCCCTTATACTGGCGTTTTCCCCCTTATACTGGCGTTTTCCCCTTACACTGGGGTTTTCCCCTTATACTGGTGTTTGTTTTGCCCTTATACTGGCGTTTTCCCCTTACACTGGCGTTTTCCCCTTATACTGGTGTTTTCCCCTTACACTGGCGTTATGCCCGTACACAGGCGCATTCCATTATACTGGCGTTTTCCCCTTATAGTGGCGTTTGCCCTTATACTGGCGTTTTCCCCTTAACTGGCATTTTCCCCTTTATACTGTCTTTTTTCCCCTTAACTGGCATTTTCCCCTTTATACTGTCTTTTTTCCCCTTACACTGGCGTTTTCCCATTATACTGGTGTTTTCCCCTTACACTGTCTTTTTTCCCCTTACACTGGCATTTTCCCATTATACTGGCGTTTTGCCCTTATACTGGCATTTTCCCCTTACACTGGCGTTTTCCCCCTTACACTGGCGTTTTCCCCCTTATACTGGCGTTTTGCCCTTATACTGGCGTTTTGCCCTTATACTGGCGTTTTCCCCCTTATACTGGCGTTTTCCCTTATACTGGCGTTTTCCCCTTATACTGGCGTTTTCCCCTTATACTGGCGTTTTGCCCTTATACTGGCGTTTTCCCCTTATACTGGCGTTTTCCCCTTATACTGGCGTTTTCCCCTTACACTGGCGTTTTCCCCTTATACTGGCGTTTTGCCCTTATACTGGCGTTTTCCCTTATACTGGCGTTTTCCCCTTATACTGGCGTTTTCCCCTTATACTGGCGTTTTCCCCTTACACTGGCGTTTTCCCTTATTCTGGCGTTTTCCCCTTATACTGGCATTTTCCCCTTATACTGGCGTTTTCCCCTTACACTGATGTTCTTCCCCTTATACTGGCGTTTTCCCCTTATACTGGCCTTTTCCCCTTATACTGGCGTTTTCCCCTTACACTGATGTTTTTCCCCTTATACTGGCGTTTTCCCCCTTATACTGGCGTTTTCCCCTTACACTGGGGTTTTCCCCTTATACTGGTGTTTGTTTTGCCCTTATACTGGCATTTTCCCCTTACACTGGCGTTTTCCCCTTATACTGGTGTTTTCCCCTTATACTGGCGTTTTGCCCGTACACAGGCGCATTCATTCCATTATACTGGCGTTTTCCCCTTATAGTGGCGTTTTGCCCTTATACTGGCGTTTTCCCCTTAACTGGCATTTTCCCCTTTATACTGTCTTTTTTCCCCTTACAGTGGCGTTTTCCCATTATACTGGTGTTTTCCCCTTACACTGTCTTTTTTCCCCTTACACTGGCATTTTCCCATTATACTGGCGTTTTGCCCTTATACTGGCATTTTCCCCTTACACTGGCGTTTTCCCCCTTACACTGGCGTTTTCCCCCTTATACTGGCGTTTTCCACTTATACTGGCGTTTTGCCCTTATACTGGCATTTTCCCCCTTATACTGGCGTTTCCCCTTATACTGGCGTTTTGCCCTTATACTGGCGTTTTCCCCCTTATACTGGCGTTTTGCCCTTATACTGGCGTTTTCCCCTTATACTGGCGTTTTCCCCTTATACTGCCGTTTAGCCCCTTATACTGGCGTTTTCCCTTATACTGGCGTTTTCCCCTTATACTGGCGTTTTTCCCTTATACTGGCGTTTTCCCCTTATACTGGCGTTTTGCCCTTATGCTGGCGTTTTCCCCTTATACTGGCGTTTTCCCCTTATACTGGCGTTTTCCCCTTATACTGGCGTTTTGCCCTTATACTGGCGTTTTCCCTTATACTGGCGTTTCCCCCTTATACTGGCGTTTTCCCCTTATACTGGCGTTTTCCCCTTACACTGGCGTTTTCCCTTATACTGGCGTTTTCCCCTTATACTGGCGTTTTGCCCTTATACTGGCATTTTCCCCTTATACTGGCGTTTTGCCCTTATACTGGCGTTTCTCCCTTCTACTGGCTTTTTGCCCTTATACTGGCGTTTAGCCCTTATACTGGCGTTTTTCCCTTATACTGGCGTTTTCCCCTTATACTGGCGTTTTCCCCTTATACTGGCGTTTTCCCCTTATACTGGCGTTTTGCCCTTATACTGGCGTTTTCCCCTTATACTGGCGTTTTGCCCTTATGCTGGCATTTTCCCCCAGAATGAGCCATTTATCATTCCATGCCTGGATGCCCCTCTGTATGTGTGAGTGAGTCTGAGTGTGCCTTTTTGTATGTCTGTGTTTCGTGCGTTACTGTTTGTGACTCTTGCGTATTCTGTGTGTGTGTGTGTGCATGCACCAGTGTGTGTGTGGTTGTATATCCTACTGTACTGATTTATCACTATTGGCCACTTTTACCATTTCACATCAGAGGCTCTCATAAACCTTCAATCACAGGAACTCCACTACTTACACCATTTAGTACAGTTTCCTACTCTGACTGGTAAATAGCACCAGGGTGATGTATTGGATAGGCCACTACACTTCAGGGTACCAGGGATGGACAGCTCAGTTCTTATTCGACAGACAGATAAACCAAATAGCCTGCCTCTATTGGCCAAAAACAGAATGCAATGCAATACTGCTGAATTGTGTGACCACTAACTTCTTAGAGGCAGAGACATACGTTTCCCATCATCTAAAAGTGTTAGTAAATCATGCATCATATATTTGTCTGCATTAGACTATACAAACCTATGTACACTACTGGACAAACATTTTTAGAACACCTACTCATTCAAGGGCTTTTCTTTATTTGTACTATTTTCTACGTTGTGAATAATAATGAAGACAAGTAGCTACCCTTTGTCTTGATGATAGCTTTGCACACTCTTGGCATTCTCTCAACCAGCTTCATGAGGTAGTCACCTGCAATGCATTTCAATTAACAGTAGTGCCTTGTTAAAAGTTTATTTGTGGAACTTCTTTCCTTAATGCGTTTGAACCAATCAGTTGTGTTGTGACTTTTTACAGAAGATAGCTTGATTTGGTAAAAGACCAAGTCCCTATTATGGCAAGAACAGCTCCATCATTACTTTAAGACATGAAAGTCAGTCAACATGTAAAATTTCAAGAACTTTGAAAGTTTCTTCAAGTGCAGTTTCAAAAACCATCCAGGGCTATGATGAAACTGGCTCTCATGAGGACCGCCACAGGAATGGAAGACCCAGAACTCTGCTGCAGAGGATACGTTCATTAGAGTTACCAGCCTTAGAAATTGCAGCCCAAATAAATGCTTCACAGAGTTCAATTAAAAGACACATCTCAACCTCAACTGTTCAGAAGGGACTGCGTGATTCAGGCCTTCATGGTCAAATTGCTGCAAAGAAACTACTACTAAAGGACACCAATAACAAAAAGAGACTTGCTTGGGCCAAGAAACATGAAAAATGGACATTAGACCGGTGGAAATTTGTCCTTTGGTCTGGAGTCCAAATTTTAGATTTTGGTACCAACCGCTCTGTCTTTATGAGATGTGTGGGTGAACGGATTATCTCCACATGTGTGTTTCCCCACCGTAAAGCATGGAGGAGGAGGTGTTATGGTGTGGGAGTGCTTTGCTGGTGACACTATCTGTGATTCATTTAGAATTCAAGGCACACTTAACCAGCATGGCTACCACAGCATTCTGGAGCGATACGCCATCCCATCTGGTTTGGGCTTAGTGGGACTATCATTTGTTTTTCAACAGGACAATGACCAAACACACCCCCAGGCTGTGTAAGGGCTATTTTTACCAAGAAGGAGAGTGATGGAGTGCTGCATCAGATGACCTGGCCTCCACAATCCCCTGACCTCAACCAAATTGAGATGATTTGGGATGAGTCGGACCGCAGAGTGAAGGAAAAGCAGCCAACAAGTGCTCAGCATATGTGGGAACTCCTTCAAGATTGTTGTAAAAGCATTCCAGGTGAAAGTTGGTTGAGAGAATGCCAAGAGTGTGAAAAGCTCTCATCAAGGCAAAAGGTTGCTATTTGAAGAATCTGCAATATATATACAATATATTTAGATTTGTTTAACACTTTTTTGCTTACTACATGATTCCATATGTGCTATTTCATAGTTTTGATGTATTCACTATTATTCTACAATGTAGAAAATAGAGAAAAAAAACTTGAATGAGTGGGTGTTCTAAATATTTTGATCGGTAGTGTATGTACAGTTGAAGTCGAAGGTTTACATACACGTAGGTCATTAAAACTTGTTTTTCAACCACTCCACAAATTTCTTGTTAATTAACAAACTATAGATTTGGCAAGTTGGGAAGGACATCTACTTTGTGCATGACAAAACACATTTAAAAAAAAATTGTTTACAGACAGGTTATTTCAGTTATAATTCACTGTATCACAATTCCAGTGGGTCAGAAGTTTACATACACTAAATTGACTGTGCCTTTAAACAGCTTAGAAAATTCCAGAAAATAATGTCATGGCTTTAGAAGCTTCTGATAGGCTAATTGACATAATTTGAGTCACTTGGAGGTGTACCTATGGATGTATTTCAAGGCCTACCTTCAAACTCAGTGCCTCTTTGCTGAAATCAGCCAAGACCTTGTAGAATTGTAGACCTCCACAAAAATTAAAAATTAAAATTTCCAAATGCCTGAAGGTACCACGTTCATCTGTACAAACAATAGTATGGAAGTATAAACACCATGGGACCATGCAGCCGTCATACCGCTCAGGAAGAAGGCGCATTCTGTCTTCTAGAGATGAACGTATTTTGGTGTGAAAAGTGCAAATCAATCCCAGAACAACAGCAAAGGACCTTGTGAAGATGCTGGAGGAAACAGGTACAAAAGTATCTATATCCACAGTAAAACGAGTCCTATATCGACATAACCTGAAAGGCCGCTCAGCAAGGAAGAAGCCACTGCTCTAAAACCACCATAAAAAAGCCAGACTACGGTTTGCAACTGCACATGGGAACAAAGATCATCCTTTTTGGAGAAATATCCTCTGATCTGATGAAACGAAAATCGAACTGTTGGCCATAATGACCATTGTTATGTTTGGAGGAAAAGGGGGAGGCTTGCAAGCCAAAGAACACCATCCCAACCGTGAAGCACCGGGGTGGCAGCATCATGTTGTGGGGGTGCTTTGCTGCAGGAGGGACTGGTGCACAAAATAGATGGCATCATGAGGGAGGGAAAATTATGTGGATATATTGAAGCAACATCTCAAGACATCAGTCAGGAAGTCAAAGCTTGGCCGCAAATGGGTCTTCCAAATGGACAATGACACCAAGCATACTTCCAATGTTGTGGCAAAATGGTTTAAGGAAAACAAAGTCAAGATTTTGGAGTGGCCATCACAAAGCCCAGACCTCAATCCCATAGAAGATTTGTGGGCAGAACTGAAAAAGCATGTGCGAGCAAGGAGGCCTACAAACCTGACTCAGTTATACTAGCTCTGGTAGAATAAATGGGCCAAGATTCACCCAACTTGTTGTGGGAAGCTTGTGGAAGGCTACCCAAAATGTTTGACCCAAGTTAAACAATTTAAAGGCAATGCTACCAAATACTAATTGAGTGAATGTAAACTTCTGACTCACTGAGAATGTGATAAATGAAAACTGAAATAAATCATTCTCTCTACTATTATTCTGACATTTCACATTTTTTAAATAAAGTGGTGATCCTTACTGGCCTTAGACAGGTCATTTTTACTAGCATTAAATGTCAGGAATTGTGAAAAACTGAGTTTAAATGTTTTTGTATGTCTTCAGCAAACCTATGTATTAAACACTAGCTCTATAATACAGTAAATTGCCCACCGATGTAATTAGTGACCAATTCCATACACAAGTTCCAAAGTGGCTGTGCTGAGTATGTGACCCATCTCCCTCCCCATTCAGTACCTTTGATGTCCAGTCAATTCCAGGGGTCCAGTATTAAAGTTTAATTGGGTCCCATAATATGCACAGATCATTTACTCACACACACATGGTATGCACGCACGCACACACGCAAGCACACAGACAGACACACACACACTGAGCCCTGTGGGGAACCAGCTGTCATTTCACATTTCACATGCACTAACGAAAGCATGCACACACGCACGCACACACACACTCACACACGCGTGCGTGCGCGCACACACACACACACTGACTGAACCCTGTGGGGGACCAGCTGTCATTTCACATTTCTCATTCTGTGTCATTTAGCGAAGTGTGTTTGATCTGCATAGACTTTTGGATTTTTAGATTCTCCCCTCTGTGACTATCTACATGTTGGACTCTCTCTCTCTCTCTTTTTCCCTTTCCCTTTCTCTTTCTCATTCCCTCTCATTCTCCCTCCCTCCTTCCCTCCCTCCCTCTCTCTCTCTCTCTCTCTCTCTCTCTCTCTCTCTCTCTCTCTCTCTCTCGCTCTCTCATTCTCGCTCTCATCCCCTATCACTCCAATTCCCTCCAATTCCCTCTGTACCAATTCCTTCCTCCATCTACTTCCTTCCTTCCCTCCCTCCCTCCCTCCCTCCCTCCCTCCCTCCCTCCCTCCCTCCCTCCCTCCCTCCCTCCCTCCCTCCCTCCCTCCCTCCCTCCCTCCCTCCCTCCCTCCCTCCCTCCCTCCCTCCCTCCCTCCCTCCCTCCCTCCCTCCCTCATTCTCTCATTCTCGCTCTCATCCCCTATCACTCCAATTCCCTCTGTACCAATTCCTTCCTCCATCTACTTGTCTGTCTCCCTCCCCTCTGTCTCTCTCCCTATTCTTCCTCACCCTCTTTTCTCGGTCCACCAAGTGTCAGTCAAGGCCAATTGCAGGCTATCCCTGAGCAACGGCCGCCGGCTTAGTTTATCATTTCCTCTCTCTGCTTCATAGCTTTTCTCTGGCAGCCCCTAATATCCCAACTTTCCCTCAAAGTTATTTTCCATAGTCTAAGTTTGATGAGATAGCTATGAAACAGCTTCTCAGGGATTCATTATATCTCTCCTGGAGTGTAAGTGGTGACTATTCCACTATTTTCAGGGTGTGATTTAATAAGTCTCACTAGATGTTAATTTGATCATCTATTTAAACAGAGGATGTGGGAATATGGGATAAAAATAGCGCTAGCGAGTAGCTATAGCGACATAGCAGCAGATGTTTATGTGGCGTGACAGGACGGTTTGTATGATTGGGGTGTCTTCATGTGGCTCATTTGACATTTCACTTTAAGGCTTTTTCCCATTTAGACATCCCCCATGCATAAGAAACTGTGTTTAATGTACTATATGTTTTGCATGTTGACTGTACTGAATGTGTTATACTATGTAAATGGCCTAGTCTAGAACAATTGTCTTCTGCAAAATAAACAGGCACACAGGCAAGCAGACAAGCACGCACGCATGCGCACCCACATACAAACAAACAAACAACTCTCAAGGTTAAATCTTCCCACTCCTCTCTCTCCACTTCTAGACTTGAGTAAAGTCTAATCTCTGGAATCATTGGTGTCTCCACCCCCTGCCCTGATGCCCCGTAGCTCGTTACATAACGAGAGACACCTTGCCTGAGTTCAGCCATTAGAGATTATAGCTACCTTCCCAAACGATGCACATATCTCTCGGTCTACAGGAAGAGCTCTGCAGGGTAATCTAGAACACTTTCAGATGTGATCCCAGGTGCACTTATCACTCTGCAGGATTTATTAGAAAGAAGTGATTTTTGAATGTGTATAAGAAGCTTCCCTAGTGGCACAGCAGTCTAAGGCACTGCACCACAGTGTTGCGGCGTCACTACAGCCTGGGGTTCCATAGGGCGGCCCACAATAGGCTCAGCGTTGTCCGGGTTAGGGGAGAGTTTGGCCGGGGGAGGCTTTACTTGGCTCATCGCACTCCAGTGACTCCTTGTGGCGGGCTGGGCGCCTGCAAGCTGATTTCAGTCAGCAGTTGAACAGTGTTCCCTCTGACAAATTGGTGCAGCTGGTTAAGCGAGTGGGTGTTAAGAAGTGCGGCTTGGGGGCCTCCTGAGTGGCGCAATGGTCTAAGGCATGACATCACAGTTTTGCCAGTGGTTGTGAGTGATTTAGCCTTATGTTGTACATGTCCAATTGTATTGGTCTGAAGTGATGTTTGATAGCATGGGGTTCGATTCAAATGGCCATGTCTTGCCCTGTAAGGCCCATTAGTTGTTTGCTTAGCCGTTAACAGTGTCATTAATGGTGTTGGTAGTCTTAATGGAGTATGGAGTCAGTGAAAACGTCTCTTTGCCTGAGAGCAGCGGCATATTTCTTACAGATAGACGTTGCTGCTTTCTCTGATTCAGGAATATGTAAGGACGTTTAGTCCTGCATTACAGTGAGTAATGGGGTGTGTGCGTGCATATTCATGCTAGTGTGTTTGTGTGCGTGCGTGCACATTCATGCTAGCGTGCATGAGTGTGTTTGTGTGCATGCGTGCACATTCATGCTAGCGTGCATGAGTGTGTTTGTGTGCGTGCGTGCACATTCATGCTAGCGTGCATGAGTGAAAATCAATGGCCTTGGGTTTTTCTCCAGTCGTTACTTATTTCTCCTACTCCATGAGAGGAACTCTATCTCTCTCTCTCTCGCTCCCTCTCTTTTTGTATTAGCGTGGATCAGCTAGGAGGAAATTGAGAATTAGCTTGGAATAAATTAGGCTTTAGAAGAGAGCCATAGATCAGAGGTATACTGTGAGAGAGTTAATGGTCAGGGGGACAGCAAGAAAGAGAGAGAGCGAGAGAGGGGGGGGGCGAGAGAGAGAGAGGGAGGGAGGGAGGGAGGGAGGGAGGGAGGGAGGGAGGGAGGGAGGGAGGGAGGGAGGGAGGGAGGGAGGGAGGGAGGGAGGGAGGGAGGGAGGGTAGAGAGAGAGAGAGAGAGATAAAGGTGAAAGTGTTTGCAATTGCAGTCGTATTAGAGTAATAAAATAGCACTGCAGTGGTGATGGTGGGAGATGCTACAGATAGTCGTGTTGTGTTCCTGAGGCAGACAATAACAATGTAATGTTTTAGGGTAGAATTGTCTGTTATCTCTGTTGTGTGTGCGAGATTGTGTGCATGTGAGCGTGCGTGCGTGCGTGCATGTGTGTATACTGTATGTGAGTAAGAGCTCCCGAGTGGCGCAGCAGTCTAAGGCACTGCATCTCAGTGCTCGAGGCGTCACTACAGACCCTGGTTCAATCCTGGGCGGCGTACAATTGGCACAGCATTGTCTGGGTTACGGGAGGTTTGCCGGGTGTAGAACACTATTGTAAAATAAAATAAAAATTTTAACTGACTTTCCTAGTTAAATTAAGGTTAAATTAAAAAAATATCTGTATGTATTTCTTTAAGTGTCTCATTTAGGGAAAAAAACATCTTAGACTGAAAAAAGATTGATGGCTTACTAAACAACAAAAAATAGTTATTGTTTTGTACAAAATCACACATATAATTTCAAACCCCACAGAGGTACAGTATGAAGTAATGAAACAAGTCCAACCCGAGAAAATCCAATGTGAGAGTGTAGTGTGTGATAGATGGGCTAAATCAACTCTCTTCTCCCAGTAATTTCTCTGATTCACGATTGGACCAGCGACAGAGGTGACCCCGTGTTCCAATGATTCTCCCTGATCAAATATGAGGAGGTCAATAGGTCACAATGAACCATTATTAAACGCTCCGGCAGCAACTACAATTGATTTTCAGTTCCTTTTCAATTGTTTGGTGCAAAACGGAGCAAATGGCTGCCAGTGAATTGTGTACATGTCTCATGTGTTTACATCCCATCTAATAGCATGCCATTGTTAGATTGTCAAGAGACAAGAGGATGTGTGTGTATGTGTGTGTGTGTGTTTCTAGTATCATGAACACGCAACACTAGTTTTCTTCATCTCAATAACATTATGGGATGTGTTTTCCACAGGAACCTGGGGAAATCAGGCCTGCGTGTTTCCTGTTTGGGCCTCGGTGAGTATGTTTAATTAGCATTAGTGACAAATCGCTAATGATTTGATTAGCATCCATGTGTAACCTCTGTATTCAGCTCAACTCTTTCCAGATACTAATGCTTCATTATGTCCTGTGTGTGTGTGTGTGTGTGTGTGTGTGTGTGTGTGTGTGTGTGTGTGTGTGTGTGTGTGTGTGTGTGTGTGTGTGTGTGTGTGTGTGTGTGTGTGTGTGTGTGTGTGTGTGTGTGTGTGTGTGTGTGTGTGTGTGTGACATAGATACAGAGAGGCAAAGTTTTGCATCTTCTATACTCTGAGTGTGGAGGGACAGTGTGCAGCTATTTACAGTAATTTAATCTTATTCTTGTTAATATTTAATCAGTGCTCCTGGTTTCAGAAAACAAGCTGCTCAATTATCACCCATATCTAATGCACACCAGGGGGTAAACTTTGATAGGATTGATTTAATTCATCTGCTTTATGAATACTTAAGCAACTATACCATACAGGGATTGGTTGTTTAGCAACAGAATCGACTAGTGCACAACTACGGGGCAAAACAGACAGAGCTTGCTTAGAAAAAGGAGCACATGTTGTCTCTCAAATACACTGTTGCAGTTGTTGTTTAGCTAGCTGCCGAATTTGAACCATATTAACATTGACATGAAATTAGTCAAAACACTTCAAAACGAGACATGGTATCAAGAACAAGAAAAAAATTAAACGAGCCACCTATGATTGCCCACATGGGAGCTTCTTGGCATTGTTGCTAGCTATTTGACCGTTCAGAATCATAACAAGCACGGCTTCTGGCCCCATTGATGCATACGCATCATTTTCATGATGTTGTCAGGCAACCCGACAGATAAACACTCTCTTTGTGCTTGTCTTCTGTGTGTGTGTGTGTGTGTGTGTGTGTGTGTGTGTGTGTGTGTGTGTGTGTGTGTGTGTGTGTGTGTGTGTGTGTGTGTGTGTGTGTGTGTGTGTTGTGTGTGCAGTAATAGTACAATATAAAGTCATCCTTGTGCTTTTGAGCAAGGCAAATAAGTCATACTCGCCTATTGCCTTGTACAGCAACTCTAATGACCCTGCTGAAACACTGAGGGGGTAATTGAGGGTAAAGGGAGAAGTCAACAAACAGTAAACACACAGTAACTGAATTATTTTGGGGTGATGCTAGGCAATTCTGACAAGGACAGAGGGGCTGTAGCTTTACCATGCAAAGACCGGGAGCAAAGTTAGCATCATAACACACACACACATGAAAGGACTCACACGTACACACACACACACACATGCAGCTCCACCCAGGGTGGGTTTAGCAGTGGTGAATCATGGGTAAGTATAGTCGAGGCCAGGGTTGTGACAGGAAGAGAAACAAGAGGAGGAGTACTGAACCTGCCAGAACTTATCCTACTGTGCCCTCTGACCTTTCACATTTTTTGTTAGATGTTGGATTTGAGAGTGTTAATCATATTTCTGTGTCCAAAGTTAGCAATTGGGTGACTTGTGGTGACACTTTCTATCACTATCAACATATAAGGGTTTAAAGTATAGATTAGAATGTTCCATTTTGGGTGACTTGTGGTGACACTTTCTATCACTATCAACATATAGGGGTTTAAAGTATAGATTAGAATGTTCCATTTTGGGTGACTTATGGTGACACTTTCTATCACTATCAACATATAGGGGTTTAAAGTATAGATTAGAATGTTCCATTTTGGGTGACTTGTGGTGACACTTTCTATCACTATCAACATATAGGGGTTTAAAGTATAGATTAGAATGTTCCATTTTGCACAAATGTTTTTTTTTGTTCCAGAATTATGACTTTGACATGTATTTTTCCTAGGTACTTGGGTAACGTTTGGAGGTCAGATTTCAGATGAGGTAAGTCAGGATTCAAATTACAAGCTATGCATGAGACCGTTAAAAGGAATTGCACCCACAACACTGGTGTTACCAGCGCAGCATTTCAACCAACTGAGCTATCCCGGACCCCTGGTTAGTGTGGTCGTCCCAAAACAGATCTCCTTCCCAGTCAGCTCCTGTTAGCACCAAGACCTCCTCTGCCTTATCACTCCCTCACCCTGATGCCTCTCAGATCCATGGGCCAAAACCCCAGAGGCTTTCTGGCTCACATGTGGACAGTTCACACACAGTTGAACAAACACACACACAAACATTTACATACATGACACATGCATACACGTGCATGCCATGCACACACACACACACACACACACACACACACACACACACACACACACACACACACACACACACACACACACACACACACACACACACACACACACACACACACACACACACACACTAGTGGAGTGAGGGCATTGAACTGTGACATTTGTCTACTGGAGACGCTGATACGGGTAGACTGCATTGTCCTTGTGAAAGTGGCCTGCAGGTACAAAAAGTAGAATGATGTTGACAAAGTTGACAAAGAAATTACAGGATGTTGATATTGTGTATTTTATGTATAGTAACAGGGAGATCCCACAGACTAGATAACAAGACAACATTCATTTAGCACCTAAAACATTGAAATAGTACAAAAAGGGATAGTTCACCCAAATGACACGTTGGTTTCCTTACCCTATAAGCAGTCTATGAACAACGTCTGACAACAATCCATGCTTTAGTTTAGTTTCCCTGTCACTGTTTCCACATGTTAACGTTTTAGCATTCATGGCACAAATCCCCACCAAAATGTATTTCTCTCATTTGTTTTTGCTGAATTCTACCCAGTACAATATATGCTATTTAGCAGATGATTTGATCTGAAAAGATTTACAGTCATGTGTGCATACATGCAGTCCAGGAATCAAACCCATTATTCTGGCGTTGCAAGTGCCCTTGCTCTACCAACTGAGCTACAGAGAACTGTTTCATTTTGAGTTTCAAAAATATTTTCTCTTGTTTTGTCTCTGCCGAATGCCTTTCAGCTGCCAGCTCTCTGTTCTCTCCTTGGTTGATATCTTGTGTTTCTCAGGTGGCTGAGCAGCTGATGACCATCGCCTACGAGAACGGGGTCAATCTCTTCGACACAGCCGAAGTTTACGCTGGGGGGAAGTGAGTGTGATCTGAATACCTATTACCTACCTCCCTGAAACCAGAGGACACGAACGGCTATTTTATTTGTTTAACCTTTATTTAACCAGGTAGGCTAGTTGAGAACAAGTTCTCATTTACAACTGCGACCTGGCCAAGATAAAGCAAAGCATTGTAGGGGTCAGCCAAGCTGACAGTGGTGTGAATCAACCATATGGAATGGGATTAGTTCTAAAGCAAGTAGGTTTACAGCGTGGGTGGATGCCAGACTGTTTGTGTATTCAACATAGTTGCCTTGCCAAGACAACGAGAATTCAGCTGAGGCTGAAACAAGCTGGCACCCACACTAGTACATTTACACTTCCATGCACACATGATTGAACGTAGTACAGGATGCATACAGGGTATATGGAGAGCATTGATAATGCAATGGTTCATTTGATCAAGTTCTAATAGTAGTTCCTGTTATACAGTATGAAACGTGCCATCTTCCCGAAACGTGCCATCTTCCCGAAACGTGCCATCTTCCCGAAACATGCCATCTTCCCGAAACGTGCCATCTTCCCGAAACGTGCCATCTTCCCGAAACGTGCCATCTTCCCGAAACGTGCCATCTTCCCGAAACGTGCCATCTTCCCGAAACGTGCCATCTTCCCGAAACGTGCCATCTTCCCGAAACGTGCCATCTTCCCGAAACGTGCCATCTTCCCGAAACCTGGCATCTTCCCGAAACATGCCATCTTCCCGAATGAGTTCTGACGCAGCGTTCTGGGGCTTCGGTTTCATCCTCAACTGAATTCCACAGTAATGGGTTGGTTGGATTTAGCAACAGATTGGAACGCTTTATCAATGCTCAAGCACTTTACATTGTAAAGTCACCTACCAATGTGTAGCACCACTAGCGTAGCACAGTTTCCCTGTGGTCCCGCTCTCCTCCAAAAAATCTAATGCGTCGGCCACTCACAAAGAACAGACAATCGCTGTCCATGGTTCTGAGATTTCGAGATCTATGCGGCTGCCTATCAGATTATGTTTTTATTTATTTAACTAGGCAAGTTGGTTAAGAACAAATTCTTATTTACAATGACTTCCTACCCCAGCCAAACCCTCACCCGGACGATGCTGGACCAATTGTGCGCCACCCTATGGGACTCTCAATCACAGCTGGTTGTGATACAGCCTGGAATCAGTGTCCATAGGGACGCCTCTAGCACTAAGATGCAGTGCCTTAGACCGCTGTGCCAGTCAGGTGCTAGTGCTTGTAGTAGCCTATGGATTTCCTTTAATGGATACATGTTTATTTGTATTTGGTCGCCATTTCCTCATGTTAAGCCTAATGTTGATGTTTCACGAAGCTATCTGCCTACGGTGTCGCAATGCTGTTATTCAGAATGCTGGCCTGCGGCAATAATGCACAGTATTTACTTGTTCAGTAATTAAAGGGGAAAATTCAAACATTGCAGATTGTAAAACAAATTGTCAATGCAACAGCATACTAATCAGTAACCAAAATATTTTTGGGACTATAGAACTGTCCTGTAGGCCAAAAGCCCACCTTAGCCGACTTCTGCTCTCGCGCAACTTTGAAATAAAGTCTGTGTTGCGTAAAACCAGTCCACTAGCCGCTGGGTCTCTGGCAGTCATCAGCTTGGTTTTCTGGGAGAGGAGGAGGAGAAGGAGGTCTTCACTAGTCACTATTCTCCAGGGGAGGAAGTAGAGGTGGAGCAAGGCCACTGTCATTGTCGGGCCCGGACAGTGAGTTCTCTGTCGGGACTGGGAGGTTGCTAGTGCTAGCTGATGCATAAGTATGACTACTAGCTTCCACCTGCGATGGTGTTTCATCAGTCGAGGATGATGTGGTAGCTTTGCTGATGTGGTTCCGTAATTTGGCGCTTGATCAGAAAAAGCTTATTTTGCAGCTTTCTGTGCACCACTTGGTCTTGGCCTTTTGTTTATTCACCTGCACCGCTGACAAACAGGCTACTTAAATGACAACTGTATTGTCTGTCTGTCTCAGCTACTACCATGTAGACACACACACACACACACACACACACACACACACACACGCCCTTAGAGTTAATCTCCCTGCTTTATTACAGAGCTGAGATAATCCTGGGGAACATCATCAAGAAAAAGTGCTGGAGGTATGTATCATCTTTAAACTGTGTGTATCTGACTGTCTGACTGAGAGAGAGAGAGAGAGAGAGAGAGAGACGGGGCCAGCTAACAAACGTTAATCTACCGTTAGTCTACCGTTAATCAAACCACAGATTTATCTCAATTCCATCACCAATATAACTCATCCACCCATCTGCTAAATAGGTCTGCAGCAGTAACCATGGCAATCAGAGGAAAGTTATGTGTTCTTGGCTATGCAAAGGCTGGTAGGCTGGTAGGCTGGTAGGTGGTCAGGCCTCAGCTATCAGCACATACTGATCTCATACATCTTTGCTGCTTCATTTTTCCAATCTACATTTCCAATCATAACGTCTTCACTCTCCAGTTCTTCAGTTCATGTCGGTTCACTGCCTCCGATTGAAACATTAAACAGCCAAGCGATGGGGATTTGACTTTACTTTGAGGAGATACACTGTATCCTATCAAAGTTCAGAGAACGTGTCCCAGAATACTTTTCTTCATACTTGAATACTATGTATAAAAAGCTGAAGGATCCATATTGTTGACTCCCCTACAGTATTAAGACATTACATAAGGCTATATTCATCAGGATGTCCATGTCTTTCCCTCTGTTTTGTCTGGCTGATCTCTCTCCCTTTGTCTTCATGTAGGAGGTCGAGTCTGGTGATCACCACCAAGCTCTACTGGGGAGGAAAGTAAGTATGTTCCTCCTCAGACATTCTGAGCACCACGCCAATGTGATTCTGAGGTGCGTGAAGTAGGAATAGATCTTTGAACGGTCTGTACTGAGGCTCTCCTATACCGTATACTGTCTGAATTCTGTCTGAGTTCTGTCTGAGATCTGTCTTGACAGAAGTTGAACAGGATCATCCATCAGTGAGCTCTAACCTGTTCATCTTCTCTTTATTAGACATATCCTGTCTATTTGAGGTTCCTAATGAGGATCTAGATAATTGGTCAGGTCGGAGTTCCTGCTACTGACTCTGCCGTGTCTGCAGGTTAAATCTCAACTAAAACTCTCTTCCTTTTACAGTGCACTAGAGCCACAAAGGGCTGGATTTGCACTATGATGAAGGAGGGTGTCTAAGATCTGTGCACATACTCAGGCCAAAAGTAGCGCAGAGAGAGAGAGAGAGGAGAGAGAGAGAGAGAGAGAGAGAGAGAGAGAGAGAGAGAGAGAGAGAGAGAGAGAGAGAGAGAGAGAGAGAGAGAGAGAGAGAGAGAGAGAGAGAGAGAGAGAGAGAGAGAGAGAGAGAGAGAGAGAGAGAGAGAGAGAGAGAGAGAGAGAGAGAGAGAGAGAGAGAGAGAGAGAGAGAGAGAGAGAGAGAGAGAGAGAGAGAGAGACAGAGAGAGAGACAGAGACAGAGACAGAGACAGAGAGAGAGAGAGAGACAGAGAGAGAGAGAGAGAGAGAGAGAGAGAGAGAGAGAGAGAGAGAGAGAGAGAGAGAGAGAGAGATGATTAACAACCAGCCTGGCAGTCTGTTTGGGGCCTGACGAGGCTCTCTGCATCTCTGAACAGACTCGCACACACAGCTGGGGGAGCCGATAACATAACAGAGAATAACACAGCCAGAGATCCAGGATGACTCAGCCCCACGCTACAGTTCTCTGTGTGCCTGGAATATCAGTCCCCAACTCTCAGAGCAAGAAAGAGAGTCTGTGTGGCTCTGTCAGTAGAGCATGTCAGTAGAGCATGTCACCACCAGGTTGTGGGTTTGAGTCCTGCTGGGGCCACCCATGTTAAAATATATTCAAGCGGTATTGTAAGTTCCTTTGCCTGAAAGTGTCTGTTAACTGGCATATATTATAAAAAGAGAGGGGGGGGGGGGGGGTGAGCATGAAGAAACAAATAAGGAGAGAAAGACAAAGAAAGGACTGAAGAAAGAGAGAAGATGGATAGTAATGGGGGAGGGCTGGGTAGATGAGGATGATGTTGCTGACGGTTTCTCATTGACTCAGACATCCACTATGATAATAGCATTTTTCAGTGCTGTCAGACCATAAACGTTGTTTTGTCGCTACCAACACTTCCCAGGGCCTGTTGTGTCTCTTGTCTATTCATCGATTTGTAGACAGCTCATTAGAGGCTTGTGGGACAAGTTCAATGCTCTAGTCACTGTAAATCTGTGCGTCTGTGTGTCTCTCTCTCTCTCTCTGTGTGTTTGTTTGTGCATGCACTGGTGTGTGCCCTTTTGTGTATACTTTTCTGTGTGTATATTTACTTCTGTGTTCTTTTCCAGAGCGGAGACAGAGAGAGGACTCAACAGAAAGCACATAATTGAAGGTAAAGTGGCTGATTTCCTCTCCTCCTCTTTCCTTATGTCTTGTCCTCCACATCACTCCATGCCCCGGTTCACCTCTATAATCCCCTCCTTTTCATATCCACATCACTTTTTATTTTCTCTCTTCTCCCTCTCTCTTGTGATTGATTGCTGCAAGAATGCTGTTCATTGACTACAGCTCAACACCATAGTACCCTCCAAACTCATCATTAAGCTTGAGACCCTGGGTCTCGACCCCGCCCTGTGCAACTGGGTCCTGGACTTCCTGACGGGCGCCCCCAGGTGGTGAAGGTAGGAAACAACATCTCCACTCCGCTGAATCTCAACATTGGGGCCCCACAAGGGTGCGTTCTCATCCCCCTCCTGTACTCCCTGTTCACTCACGACTGCGTGGCCATGCACGCCTTCAACTCAATCATCAAGTTTGCAGATGACACAACAGTAGTAGGCTTGATCACCAACAACGACGAGACAGTCTACAGGGAGGAGGACAGGGCCCTCGGAGTGTGGTGTCAGGAAAATAACCTCTCACTCAATGTCAGCAAAACAAAAGAGATGATCGTGGACTTCAGGAAACAGCAAAGGGAGCAGCCCCCTATCCACATCGAAGGGACAGCAGTGGAGAAGGTGGAAAGTTTTAAGTTCCTCGGGGTACATATCACCGACAAACTGAAATGGTCCACACAGACAGCGTGGTGAAGAAAGCGCAACAGCGCCTCTTCAAATCAAAATCAAATCAAATGTATTTATATAGCCCTTCGTACATCAGCTGATATCTCAAAGTGTTGTACAGAAACCCAGCCTAAAACCCCAACCAGCAAGCAATGCATGTGTAGAAGCACGGTGGCTAGGAAAAACTCCCTAGAAAGGCCAAAACCTAGGAAGAAACCTAGAGAGGAACCAGGCTATGTGGGGTGGCCAGTCCTCTTCTGGCTGTGCCGGGTGGAGATTGTAACAGAACATGGCCAAGATGTTCAAATGTTCATAAATAACCAGCATGGTCAAATAATAATAATCACAGGCAGAACAGTTGAAACTGGAGCAGCAGCACGGCCAGGTGAACTGGGGACAGCAAGGAGTCGTCATGTCAGTTAGTCCTGAGGCATGGTCCTAGGGCTCAGGTCCTCCGAGAGAGAGAAAGAAAGAGAGAAAGAGAGAATTAGAGAGAGCATACTTAAATTCACACAGGACACCGGATAGGACAGGAGAAGTACTCCAGATATAACAAACTGACTCTAGCCCCCCAACACATAAACTACTGCAGCATAAATACTGGAGGCTGAGACAGGAGCGGTCAGGAGACACTGTGGCCCCATCTGATATAACCCCACACACTTTGCCAAAGCACAGCCCCCACACCACTAGAGGGATATCTTCAACCACCAACTTCCCATCCTGAGACAAGGCCGAGTATAGCCCACAAAGATCTCCGCCACGGCACAACCCAAGTGGGGGTGTCAACCCAGACAGGAAGATCACATCAGTGACTCAACCCACTCAAGTGACGCACCCCTCCTAGGGACGGTATGAAAGAGCCATATAACAATGGGTAGGCAGACCATTCCAGACCATTCCATAAAAATTGAGCTCTCAACCTCAGGAGGCTGAGAAAATATGGCTTGTCACCGAAAACCCTCACTAACTTTTACAGGTGCACAATTGAGAGCATCCTGTCGGGCTGTATCACCGCCTGGTACGGCAACTGCACTGTCCACAACCGCAAGGCTCTCCAGAGGGTGGTGCGGTATGCACAACGCATCACCGGGGGCAAACTACCTGCCATCCAGGACACCCACAGCACCCGATGTCACCGGAAGGCAAAAAAGATCATCAAGGACAATAACCATCCGAACCACTGCCTGTTCACCCCGCTACCATCCAGAAGGCAAAGTCAGTACAGGTGCGTCAATGCTGGAACAGAGAGATTGAAAACAGCTTCTATCTCAAGGCTATCAGAATGTTAAACAGCCACCACTAGCACAGAGAGGTGGCTGCCTACCTACAGACTTGATACCATTGGCCACTTTAATAAATGGAACACTAACCACTTAATAATGTTTACATATCTCGCATTACTCATCTCATATATACAGTATATAATGGATATTGTATCCTTCACTATCTATTATTTACTATCTATTGCATCTTAGCTGCTCTGTCACTGCTAATCCATATATTTTATACTTCTTATCACATTCCTTTACTAGATTGTGTGTATTAGGTTTTGTTGTGAAATGGTTAGATACTGCTGCACTGTCGGATCTAGATGCATAAGCATTTCACTACATTCGCAATAACATCTGCTAACCATGGGCATGTGGCCAATACAATTGTATTTTATTTCCTCCTGTGTGCTCAGTTGAACTTAACCTCCTCTTTTGAAGTACCTGTATGTCTCTACTACCGTTCAGGGTCGGATGTCTCTGGGTCTTGAGTTGGTCCATTTGTAATATGACATGAGCACCCCTCTATCCATATCGTCCTGTAGTGTCCTCACCTGTTATCTTCTCTCCTAGCATCTCCTTTCCTCTCCTCTCCTCCCCTGTTATTTTCTGTCCTCTCCTAACCTTTCCTCTCCTCCCGTTATTTTCTGTCCTTTCCTCTCCTCTCCTCTCATGTTATTTTCTGTCCTCTCCTAACCTTTCCTCTCCTCCCCTGTTATTTTCTGTCCTTTCCTCTCCTCTCCTCCCCTGTTATTTTCTGTCCTTTCCTCTCCTCTCCTCTCATGTTATTTTCTGTCCTCTCCTAACCTTTCCTCTCCTCCCCTGTTATTTTCTGTCCTTTCCTCTCCTCTCCTCCCATGTTATTTTCTGTCCTTTCCTCTCCTCTCCTCCCCTGTTATTTTCTGTCCTTTCCTGTCCTCTCCTCCCGTTATTTTCTGTCCTTTCCTCTCCTCTCCTCCCCTGTTATTTTCTGTCCTTTCCTGTCCTCTCCTCCCGTTATTTTCTGTCCTTTCCTCTCCTCTCCTCCCATGTTATTTTCTGTCCTCTCCTAACCTTTCCTCTCCTCCCGTTATTTTCTGTCCTTTCCTCTCCTAACCTTTCCTCTCCTCTCCTCTCCTGTTATTTTCTGTCCTCTCCTAACCTTTCCTCTCCTCTCCTCCCATGTTATTTTCTGTCCTCTCCTAACCTTTCCTCTCCTCCCGTTATTTTCTGTCCTTTCCTCTCCTAACCTCTCCTCTCCTCTCCTGTTATTTTCTGTCCTCTCCTAACCTTTCCTCTCCTCTCCTGTTATTTTCTGTCCTCTCCTAACCTTTCCTCTCCTCTCCTGTTATTTTCTGTCCTCTCCTAACCTTTCCTCTCCTCTCCTCTCCTGTTATTTTCTGTCCTCTCCTAACCTTTCCTCTCCTCCCGTTATTTTCTGTCCTTTCCTTTCCTCTCCTCCCCTGTTATTTTCTGTCCTCTCCTTTCATCTCCCACCTTTCCATGTTTCCCCTTTCAGTCCCTCCAGTTTTTAGGGTATTACACATCTAAACCTGACACCCAGGTTACCCCCATCCGCACGCTACCCCAAACCAATTCCCTGATCCAGCCCAACAATGTCCCGTCCACAGCAGTGGCTGCACCTCCTGCAGCACTCTCATATAGTATTAACATTCATATCAGCTTCTAACTTTCCCCCCAAAGAAAAACAGAATCATATGTTTAGCATGAGAGATAAAGGATGGGGAGAAGGTGGGGGGGGGGACAGAGAGAGAGAGAGGGAGAGAGGAGAGAGAGGAAGAGAGCGGGCAAGATAAATTGAGAGAAAGTAAGAAAACTTAGGGAGGGAGAGAAAGAGAGCATAGCAAATTAGTTGGGCTCAGCTGTCCTGTCTGGAGGATAGATAACAATACTGAGGCACAGCGCCTGTGTCACCATAATGTGGTGGATGTCACCGCAGGCTAACTGATGAAGCACACGATTGGCTGAGAGACACAGTTGTTGGCAACCTATTTAAACTGTTGATGTGGATGTCACTGCTGGCCAATCGATGCAGCATCTGTCTAAAAGACACAGCTGTTCACAGCATTTTTTGAAGGGCATTGGCGGGTGTGGTGGTGTCACCTCAAGATAATCGATGTTGGGCCAAGAAAGACAGTTGATGACCGTATTCATATCTCTGAGTGATGTCTAAACTGGTTTCTATAGTAAAGAGTAGAGGACTAGTGAGGCAAACTGGTGTTGGACAGGGATGTTTTTTGGTGGTTTTATCTACTGATTGACAGGATATTTAAAGATATTTTTAAGCAGGACTTCGTTCATGACCTTGCTTGATTCCTCCTTTATCCAATATCCACCAATGGAATTAATTTGCTGTATTACCCTTCTATCCACGTCTCGCTAATCTCCACAAATAGAGGCACGTAGAGGCCTTAAGACTGCTTGATCAGTGCAAGTCGTGTGAGTGTGTGTGAGTCACTTCAAAATAGAGTCCCTTCAGAGTCTTATAAAAATCATGGCAGAGCAGGCTCAGATTAGTGTGTGTGTGCACGTGCACATGCGTGTGTGCGCGCATGTGTGTAATGCTCCTGGGATTACCGGGTTGTAGATGACAGGACATGGATTAAAATGTGTGAATGGTGACAGGGGAGAGCATGACTCCCTCACAGGATTAACTCTAAGGACTGGCATTCATCTGTCACAGAAATGTACACATGTATACACACACACACATGCACAGACACTCATACAGTATACATGTAAACACACTTTTACAAACACTCATATGTACACACTCAGGTACACACCGCCTTTCTTTTTCTGTCTTATTGTGTCCCATCCTCTCCTCTCTCCATCCTTTCATCCGTCTGCTCTCCTATTAGTTTTTGTGAATGGAGCTGAGCTGACAGACACAATACCTCATTCATCTCTACCCCTCATCCCTCTTCCCCTCTCCTCTCCTCTCCTCTCCTCTCCTCTCGGGATTCAAACAGCAAAGCCTTCATCTGACAGGATGAGAGAGACAGAGAAGGAAAGGTCTCCCTCACCTTCCCTCAGATCCTCTGCGTTCTGTAGCTGCAGGTTTCTAACAGGTGTTTACCTCTCTCTTTCATTTCCTTTTCTCTCTCTCACCCTCCCGCTCCCTCTCTACCCACCTCTCTCTCTCTCTCTCTCTCGCAGGTCTGAGGAGCTCTCTACAGAGGATGCAGCTGGAGTATGTGGATGTGGTGTTTGCCAACCGGCCCGACAGCAACACCCCCATGGAGGGTGAGTGACCACGGGGGAGAAGGGAGGGAGAGGATGACTCTCAGGGATGGGAATGATTGATGGTAGTTGTTGTTGGTTTACTTTGGCACTCGTTTGTTTCACATGCACACACAGTCATGTGCATCCACAAACACACACGCACATACACACAAACAAACAAACACAAATAAACACACTCACACAGGCATATACACACTGACCCCCCCCCACCACTCTGTGTTCAGTAAGTTTCAACAAGGCCTCTGTGTGTGTTGCTCCCCTCCCCTCCCCTCATTCTATTGGAACAGGATTAGAGTCCCCCTCGAGGGTAGCTGGTGTATTTTGGGGTTAGTCTCCATGGCGATAGAAGCCCTACTGTGCTCTCTCTTTCTTTTCCTCTTCTTTTATTTCTCTTTCTCTCATTTGTGTCTCTTTGCTCTTTTTTTTCTCTGCCTTTTCCTCGGCTTACTTACTTCCGCTCTTTCATGGCTCTCCTATAACAGAGTGGGTCACAACACTAACTTGCTAGTGATTTCTTGTCTCTAAACCCCTTCTCTCTCTCCATCACCCTCCTCTATTTCTTGAAGTGGATAGACAGCCCCTACTGTTCTCTCTAAGCTCGGATCCCTCTTACTCCCTCAGCCCAAAACAAGCCACCGGGGGTCCAGACTGTACACAACCTGAGCCTGTCACCCAGAGCTGCTGATGTCTGTCACACATGCCAATTGGCAGACATTTTCAAAGAAAGATTGCTAGATCGTCTTTGCCCCACGGCCAACAACAGACAATGTTGACTCTTCTGATGTGCCCATCACTACCAAATACGATACTGATTGGCCGATTGACAGACACAGAAAGCAAAGCAGATGGATAGATGGACAGACAGATGGACTGACAGACAGACACGCGCACACACACACACAAACTCTATCTCACACGCACACACCCAGCTGTGATCCTATCCCAGCTAACAATTTTAGGGAAAGTGAACGTTTTTGTAATGTTACCCAGATATTTGAGTGTCTAGTTTTCTGTTAGTTAGGAGAACATTGTATGCTAGCAAAAACCTCATGAGAACCTATTTAGTATGTCCTGGTGTTAGAGTAGAAATGTCCTTGAAGACAAACAGAGTACCAGAACGTGGTTGCCATGTTCTCAGAATATAACATATTCATGTTCTAGACACGTTTCATTGGAATGTTGCAAAAACAGTCCCGTGTGCAGCTTTCTGAGCGTTTGGACAATATTCTATCAACGTCCCACCAAACATAAACAGAACAGGGTTACCGTGTTCTCAGAATAAAATATGTTAATGTTCTAAATACGTTTCATGGGAACGTTGCATGAACATTTCTGTGTATCATTTGTCAGGACGTCACCTGATGGTCCCAAAGAAATGTTCTGCCCAAAATAAAAGGGTTTCATTACCCACCACCCGTTGTTACTGTTGCCGAGCCCATCAAGGCCATAATTGGTGAACCACTGATCTTTGGCATATATATATATATTTCTGTATCGTGGTCTAATGTTGATGGGTCATTTCACCCTGTTTTAATGTTACTCCTGATCAATAAAACTGTTTTTCTTGAGTACTTTTAACAGAGCTGAGATTCACTTCAAAGTACATTTCAAGCAGACGATGGAGAGATGTCCAGCTACATAGAATTAATAAGTACTAACAATTTATGAGAGGTAGTGGAAATGTGGTCATCAATCAATTATAAAGCTCCTCTCACATCAGCTGATGTCACATAGTGCTGTACAGAAACCCAGCCTAAAACCCCAAACAGCAAGCAATGCAGGTGTAGAAGCATGGTGGCAAGGAAAAACTCTCTAGAAAGGCCAGAACCTAGGAAGAAACGTAGAGAGGAACCAGGCTATGAGGGGTGTCCAGTCCTATTCTGGCTGTGCAGGGTGGAGATTATAACAGAACGTGGCCAAGATGTTCAAATGTTCATAAATGACCAGCATGGTCAAATAATAATAATCACAGTAGTTGTTGAGGGTGCAACAGGTCAGCACCTCATTGGTAAATGTCAGTTGGCTTTTCATAGCCGATCATTCAGAGTATGTCTACCGCTCCTGCTTTCTCTAGAGAGTTGAAAACAGCAGGTCTTGGACAAGTTAGTATGTCCGGTGAACAGGTCAAGGTTCCATAGTCGCAGGCAGAACAGTTGAAACTGGTGCAGCAGCACGACCAGGTGGACTGGGGAGTCATCAGGCCAGATAGTCCTGAGGCATGGTCCTAGGGCTCAGGTCCCCCGAGAGAGAGAGAGAAAGCAAAATATTATAGAATATTGTCCAAACGCTCAGAAATATATATATATATAAAATTAAAAGTGACATTAAAGTTTGGCTACATTTTCAAGCTCTTCTCTCATGTCAGTATAGGTCTGACCATCAACTGCAATTCGATATGTAGGCTTATTTTAATCATTTATCTACATTTACATATACTTGTTTTTTTCATAACAGAATAGCTGCGATATTTCGGTTTTCAAAGCAATTTAATTGGCTATTTTGGTTAATGGCCTTGTTGCCCTTGTAGATTGGGCATCTCTTGAAGGCCAATTGGCCTTTCCTCTAAAATCATGAAATTACAGGCCTGGTCCACACAAGACATGAAACAACATAACACAATACAGAACATTAATAGTCAGAACAGCTAAAGGTCAGAACTAAATACATTTTAAAGCAGCACACATAGCCTTCATATCAATATATCCACACAAAATATCTAGGTCCAATAGGGAATGTGCAGTGAGGTGTTGCTTTATCTGTATATTTAAACCAGGTTTGCTGTTCATTTGAGCAATATGAGATGAAATGGAGTTCCATGCAATAATAGCTCTATATAATACCGTACACTTTCTTGAATTTGTTCTAGATTTGGGGACTGTGAAAAGACCCCTGGTGGCATGTCTGGTGGGGAAGGTGTGTGTGTCAGAGCTGTATGTAAGTTGACTGCGCAAACAATTTGTAATGTTCCATACATTAATGGTTCTTGTAAAAATAAGAAGTGATGCAGTCAGTCTCTCAACTTTTAGCCAAGAGAGATTATTATTATGTATATTAGCCCTCTGATTACAATGAAGAGCAAGACATGCCCTGACATGCACAGCTGAACTAGGTCTTTCTTTTCAGCACTTGACAACATGACTGGATAATAGTACAAAGAAAACAAAACTAGAGCCTGGAGGACTTGCTTTTTGGAGTGTGGTGTCAAAGAATCTGAGCATCTCTTTATTATGGACAGACCTCCTTCCATCTTTACAACCATTGATTCTATATGTTAACCATGACAGTTTACAATTTAAGGTAACACCAAGTAATTTAGTATCCTTAACTTGTTCAACAGCAAGTGGCGCAGTGGTCTAAGGCACTGCAGCTTAGTGCTTGAGGTGTCACTATAGACACCCTGGTTTGATTCCAGGCTGTATCACAAGCAGCCATGATTGGGAGTCCCATAGGGCGGCGCACAATTGGCCCAGCGTCGTCCAGGTTTGGCTGGTGTAGGCTGTCATTGTAAATAAGAATTTGTTTTTAACTGACTTGCCTAGTTAAATAAAGGTTAAATTAATAAATAAAATAAAAAACAGCCACACCATACCAGATTCAGCTGAGATTTAGAGTTTAGGGAATGATTTGTACCAAATACAATGCTCTTAGTTTTAGAGATGTTCAGGACCAGTTTATTACTGGCCACCCATTCCAAAACTGACTGCAACTCCTTGTTAAGGGTTTCAGTAACTTCACTAGCTGTGAATTCCGACACGTATATGATTTAATCGTCAGCATACATGGACACACAGTCTTTGTTTAATGCCAGTGGCAGATCATTGGTAAAAATAAAAAAGGGTAGCAGGGCCTGGAGAGCTGCCCTGTGGTACACCACATCCTACATGTTTGACAATAGAGAAGTTCCCATTAAAGAAAACCGAGGTTATGGTCAATAATATCAAAGGCTGCTGATCCATTTCTTTCAACCAATCATCATCCATTTGTGTCAGTACATGTTGAGGGCTCTTTTCTATAAGCATGCTGAAAGTCTGTTGTCAATTTGTTTACAGAGAAAAGGCATTGTATTTGTTCAAACACAATTTATTCCAATAGTTTGCTGATAGCTGGAAACAAGCTGATAGGTCTGCTGTTAGAACCAGTAAAGTCCACTTTACCACTCTTGGGTAGCGGAATTACTTTGTCTTCCCTCCAGCCCTGAGGACAAACACCTTCCTCTAGATTCAGATTAAATGTATGACAGGCAGAAGTGGCCTTAATCGCTCACTGTTCCTGGTTGCCATTTCCTGCCTAAGTTTGCCCACTTTGCCAATAAAGTAATCATTAGAATAATTGGCAACATAAAATGGTTTTGTGATGAATACGCAATCTGATTTGATGAAAGGGTGGAGTTGAATTTGTCTTTCTCCCAATAATTTAATTTAAAATACTCCAAAGTTTTCATCCTTTATATCATTGATCTTGGCTTCGTTTATTTTATTTTTGTTGAGTTTAGTCACATAATTTCTTAAATCTGCAATAAATCAGCCACAGATGTGCAGCCAGACTTATTAGCCACTCCTTTTACCCCATCACGTTCAACCATAGTTTTTCAATTCCTCATTAACACATTAATATTTCTAAATGTGATTTTCTAACAGGTGCATGTTTATCAATAATTGGAAGAAGCAATTTCACAAATTAAACAAGTGCACCCGTCTGGATGCTCTTCATTAATCACATCAGACCAACAAATATTCTTTTGATCATCCCACATAAGAGCCAAAGCAAAAAAAGTGATCACTACATGTGGCTGATCTTGTTCCTGTCCTGGAGGTTGATTAATTAATTTTTTTTTTATCTATATTTTACTAGGCAAGTCAGTTAAGAACAAATTCTTATTTTCAATGACGGCCTAGGAACAGTGGGTTAACTGCCTGTTCAGGGGCAGAACGACAGATTTGTACCTTGTCAGCTCGGGGATTCGAACTTGCAACCTTTCGGTTACTAGTCCAACACTCTAACCACTAGGCTACCTTGCCGCCCTAATAACCTGAACCAGATTACAGTCACTGGTTACAGTGGGAAGCTTCCTTTGATGAAAACCAGTCAATATTGAGGTCCCAGGAAAGTTGACCTCTCTGTTAACATTGTTAGTTTTACTCTGGTTATTTAGAACGTAATGGACAACTAGGAAAAGCTCAAACCAAGTTTATTCACCCACTGGGTCAAACAGCTGCAAAGACAAAGACCTCTTTACACAAACACATATTTATACCCTCATTTAGGCAGAGTCTCATCCTTTTCTCTAAACACTACATTATTGTTGCTAGGCAGGAAGTTTAGTGATGTGGGTAATACACTGTGCCTTCTCCCTTCATGTGACCTGACCACAAACTAATCAACACCTCTCCACCCTTATCAGTGACCGCAACCATGTGATTCCCTTTACCCTTTTCAGGGCGCTGGCTCTTATACAACCTCCATTGACCCAACCATATACATTCCTCATACATGTCAAATCAAATCAAATTTATTTATATAGCCCTTCGTACATCAGCTGATATCTCAAAGTGCTGTACAGAAACCCAGCCTAAAACCCCAAACAGCAAGCAATGCAGGTGTAGAAGCACGGTGGCTAGGAAAAACTCCCTAGAAAGGCCAAAACCTAGGAAGAAACCTAGAGAGGAACCAGGCTATGTGGGGTGGCCAGTCCTCTTCTGGCTGTGCCGGGTGGAGATTATAACAGAACATGGCCAAGATGTTCAAATGTTCATAAATGACCAGCATGGTTGAATAATAATAAGGCAGAACAGTTGAAACTGGAGCAGCAGCATGGTCAGGTGGACTGAGGACAGCAAGGAGTCATCATGTCAGGTAGTCCTGGGGCATGTTCCTAGGGCTCAGGTCCTCCGAGAGAGAGAAAGAAAGAGAGAAGGAGAGAATTAGAGAACGCACACTTAGATTCACACAGGACACCGAATAGGACAGGAGAAGTACTCCAGATATAACAAACTGACCCTAGCCCACGACACATAAACTACTGCAGCATAAATACTGGAGGCTGAGACAGGAGGGGTCAGGAGACACTGTGGCCCCATCCGAGGACACCCCCAGACAGGGCCAAACAGGAAGGATATAACCCCACCCACTTTGCCAAAGCACAGCCCCCACACCACTAGAGGGATATCTTCAACCACCAACTTACCATCCTGAGACAAGGCTGAGTATAGCCCACAAAGATCTCCGCCATGGCACAACCCAAGGGGGGGCGCCAACCCAGACAGGATGACCACATCAGTGAATCAACCCACTCAGGTGACGCACCCCTTCCAGGGTGCAGGGTGTAACCATTAACTTCTAGTAAAGAAAGTATTTCAAACTAGAATTCAACAACATCACATACACTATCAAGCATTTCACACACATTATTTAGATACTGACTGTTAGCACTTGGTGGCCTATAGCAACACCCCAAAATAATAGGCTTTAGATGAGGCAGGTGAACCTGCAACCACAGCACTTCAATAACACTTGACATGAGATCTTCTCTAAGCATTACAAGAATATGTCTCCTAATATATATATAGAAACACCTCCCCCATAAGCATTCCTGTCTCTTCTATAGATGTTATATCCTTGTATTGCTACTGCTGTATCATTAAAGGAATTATCTAAATGAGTCTCAGAAATGGCTAATATATGAATGTTATCTGATGTTAGTAAGTTATTTCATTAACCTTATTTCTAAGGCTACATATATTAATATAGGCCTTTCCTGTGTAGCTTCTCAGAGATTGACATAATATGGAAAATAACAAACTAAGCAAGACAAAAAAATATAATTCCGTGGTCCATTAATCAGTTGGTGTGTGTGTGTGAGTCTGTGGGGTTGAATCTACGAACCCATAGGCTTGGCTCTCTCATCCCTTCCAGGCTTTTGGGAATGAGGGTGGGCACTGGCCTGTCATAGCAGATGTAAGCATTGTCCCCACGCGCTCTGGCAGCTTTCATGGACGGGATAAGTTATTTTCTCTTCTGGTGCACAGCTTCAGGATAATCCTCATTGAGGAAAATGTATGTTCCTCTCAAGTTGTTGGCTCTTTCCAGAACAGCTACCTTGTCCTTGAACATCAGGAACTTGATTGGCCTGGGCCTGGGCCTGTCACGTGGGCCGGTGGTGGGTTTTCCAATCCTGTGGGAATGCTCCACCTCAATCTTCCTGTGGTCCATCTTCCCTCACTTTGTTCTCAGACTCTGTCCAGGTCTTATGTGGAGATTCTGCAATTCCGTCCACAACAATGTTGTTCTGCCTTGATTGTCCCTCGAGATAATCTGATTTGTCCGTCATTGTTATCATGGATTCACATAATTAAAGTCCTCTCTCAATGACTTACAGATTGCTGTCATCTTGCCATTTTCCTGTTTAAACTCATCGAGCTGACTCTGGGAGAACTGCAAACCGTTCTTCGGGTCCTGGACCAGTCTGATCACGTCGTCCATTATTTTATTAGTTGACTCCACCAGTATTTGTACACAATTCTTGAAGATATTTTCTTGATGTTGTAACAACGGCTTATAGAAATATTTTTGTTTGTCTAAAATATCCCTCAACTGTGATAGACAGACACCACTATCCTCAAAGGTACTCCCACCGCCTTTGGTCTTTCTCATGGTAGCAACGTAGGCCACGCTGTTACTCTTCGCAGTTCCAGACAGGTCAGCTCGCAGGGAAGTTGGAAACAGCAACAAAAAGCAGGGATCACATGGAAACCATGGGTTTGATGTATTTTATACCATTCCACTTATTCCGCTTTAGCCATTACCACGAGCCTATCCACCCCAATTAAGGTACCACCAATCTTCTGTGATGTTAACATATTTTAATTATACTCCTGAATCACAATGATCAATAAATGTGTTTCTTGAGTGTACTTTTAACAGAGTTGAGATTTACTTCAAAGTGCGTTCACCCTATTTCTTACAGCCTTACACCTATAAAGTTGTTTCAGATTCACACAAGTACCTAGGGAGGAAGGGTTAGGCTTTTTTCAGTACTGGACAGGGCCTAACTATACCGACCCAATAAGCACATGTCCTAGAGATATCCTTTATTGGGACAGTGGTTATTGTGTTTGTCATTGGTGCTGATGGCCTGGATTTGAGACCCGCTAAGACAGGTGTGTCAAAGTCCTAACATGGAGGGCCTAGTGTCTGCTGTTTTATTTATTATTATTTGCAATTAAGATCAAGACAACCAGGCGAGAAGAGTTCCTTCCTAATTAGTGACCTTACTTCATCAATCAATTACAAGGGAGGAAGACACTCGGCCCTCTGTGGAATGAGTTTGAGAAACGAGCAAAGGGAATCACCCTCACATCTCACATTCTTATCAAAACATGTTAATGTCCAAGTTAAAATACCTATCTGATATAGTTCAAATGAGTTTTTCACTCAAATATGGGAATCTGTAGGATTTCTTCTTGAGCACGAATTTTGACCACTTTCCACATATTCAACTACAAAGAGGTTTTCCAATGCTCCGCTAAGAAGGGTACTCATTGGTAGATGGGTAAAACAAAAAAAAAGTAGACATTGAATATCCTTTTGAGCATGGTGAAGTTATTAATTACACTTTGGATGTTGTATCAATACACCCAGTCAGTACAAAGATACAGGCGTCCTTCCTAACTAAGTTAGAGAGGAAGGAAACTGCTCAGGGATTTCAACATGATGACTTTAAAACTTCGATTTGACAACATCCGGTGAAATGGCAGAGCACCAAATTCAAATAAACTTATTAGAAATATTTAACTTTCATAAAATCACAAGTGCAATACACCAAAATAAAGCTTAACTTCTTGTTAATCCAGACACCGTGTCAGATTTCAAAAAGGCTTTACGGCGAAAGCAAACCATGCGATTATCTGAGGACAACATCCCATCATACAAACACATGACAATCATATTTCAACCTGCCAGGTGTGACACAAAACTCAGAAATAACGATATAATTCATGCCTTACCCTTGAAGATCTTCTTCTGTTGGCACTCCAAAATGTCCCACAAACATCACAAATGGTTCTTTTGTTCTATAAATTCCATCGTTATATCCCCAAAATGTCCATTTATTTGGCACGCTTGATTCAGAAAAACACTGGTTCCAACTCGCCCAACATGGCTACAAAGTATCTAATAAGTTACCTGTAAACTTGGTCCAAACATTTCAAACAACTTTCCTAATCCAACTTTAGGTATTTTAAAACGTAAATAATTGAGACAATTTAAGATGGAATATATTGTGTTCAATAGCAGATAAAATTAAATTGGTCGCACGCCCCAAACAAAACAGTCAACTTGGCTCGACACTCAGAAAGGAAAGGGCTACTTCTTCATTATTCAAAAGAAAAACATCAAACATTTCTAAAGACTGTTGACATCTAGTGGAAGCCATAGGAACTGTAATCTAGATTCCCATAGAAAACCAATTGAAAACACAGTGAACTCAAAAAGAAAAATCCTGGATGGTTTGTCCTCCGGGTTTCGCCTGCCAAATAAGTTCTGTTATACACAGACATTATTTTAACAGTTTTAGAAACTTTAGAGTGTTTTCTATCCAAATCTACCAATTATATGCATATCCTAGCTTCTGGGCCTGAGTAACGGGCAGTTTACTTTGGGCACGCTTTTCATCCAGATGTGAAAATAGTGACCCCTATCCCAATGAAGTTAAACAGTTACAGAGTTTAATAGCTGTGACAGGAGAAAACTGAGGATGTATCAACAACGTTGTAGTTACTCTACAATACTAGCCTAATTGACAGAGTGAAAATTTGTACAGAATACAAGTATATTTTTTAAAATCCATCCTGTTTGCAACTAGGCACTATAGTAATATTGCAAAAAAGGTGGCAAAGCAATTCACTTTTGTTCTGAATACAAAGTGTTGTGTTTGGGGCAAATCCAATACGTTACACATTACTGAGTACCACTTTCCATATTTTCAAGCATAGTGGTGGCTGCATCACTTTATGGGTAGGCTTGCAATCATTAAGGACTGGGAGTATCATTTCAGCCCTTACATTTCTGAAATAAGTCAATCAAATCAATGATGAGAATAGTCAGATGAACTGATACCTGACATGAACACGGTGGCGTAGTGAGGTTGTGCGTTTAAATCCCAGGTGAGGACATGTTGAATATTAATGACGCTGTACATACACAATGTGACCATCTATTGTATGTCAAATATGTGTGTGAGTATCTCTACCCTTGCTAACAGACAACGAGCTATGAATGGATCCGTGGTTCACCAATCAGGGCATTGATTGGCTCGGCAACAGTAACAAGAAGTGATGTGTAAAGATTTTTTTCGGGGGGAGAGCAATTCTTTAGAACTATAAAGCGACGTCCTGACAATTGATACACATAAATGTTCCTGCAACGTTCCCATGAAACGTGTCTAGAACATGAATGGCTTATATTCTGAGAACACGACAACCATGTTCTGTGTATGTTTGGTGTGATGATGATGGATTATTTTCCTAACACAGGAAACTGTGCACATGCATATTCTTGCAATGTTCCCATGAAACATGTCTGTAACATGAATATCTTATGTTCTGAGAACATGATAACTATGTTCTGTGTATGTTTGGTGGGACGTAGATGGAATAATCTTCTTAGGCCCACAGAAAACTGGACAGATAAATGTTCTTGCAACGTTCCCATGAAACATGTCTAGAACATTAATATCTTATGTCCTGAGAACATGGCAACCATGGTCTGTGTATGTTTGGTGGGACATTGATGGAATATTCTCCTAACCCACAGAAACGGGACACATGAATGGTCTTGCAACGTTCCCGTGTGTAGAACATTCATATCTTAAGTGAGTTCATGGTAACCATGTTTTAGGTAAGTTCTATTTGACATTAAAGGGAATATTTTCTTGGAAATACTCCTAGCACATCCTGGGTCCGTTCCTATGAAAACATTAGTTAATGACCTATAGAGGGAAGGGAACATTCTCTAAAGTTGTGGGAACATTTTTTTGTTAGCTGGGTTACTACAGTACGTCCATTTTTGGACTTATAAAATGTTGATATGTACCCATTGATTCTTGAAGAATATAACTTAGAAATGCCCCATGAGTATAGTTCAACTGACTTGCTTCATCAGAACCCAAAATATAAGTATGTTTTACCCCAATGTTTGTAAACAAAGTAAATGTAAACCATGGTTAAAACTATAATTTTGTTATCATGGATGGTCAGTCCTTACATCCATAGCTCTGTCAAAGACAGTGCAGTATAAAGATAGAAACTGCTTCTCCAATAAAATCCCAGATCACACTCGTATGCCATGTCATGTCAATGTTGGCTAGCTAAGGTCATGCGCATCTGTTCTAACAGTTGCCTCACACCAAACTGCGCATATGCAGGGCATCAAATCAAAAGCACTTCTTCAATATATGAAAATGTTTTTGACAAAAATTAAAACGTGTCAGTTTGTCACTTTCACGAGGTTGGAGTAATCACATGTTCAGCTCTTTAAGATGTTGTCTCGAATCTGGGTTGTGCCTTTTAGATTTTGAGAAAATGAACAACAAATGAAGAATTTTTCACTTCTCTCATTGTCTTCTCAAACCCCAGCCTGGTCTGTTTGTTTTCACTTCTCTCATTGTCTTCTCAAACCCCAGCCTGGTCTGTTTGTTTTCACTTCTCTCATTGTCTTCTCCAACCCCAGCCTGGTCTGTTTGTTTTCACTTCTCTCATTGTCTTCTCCAACCCCAGCCTGGTCTGTTTGTTTTCACTTCTCTCATTGTCTTCTCAAACCCCAGCCTGGTCTGTTTGTTTTCACTTCTCTCATTGTCTTCTCCAACCCCAGCCTGGTCTGTTTGTTTTCACTTCTCTCATTGTCTTCTCCAACCCCAGCCTGGTCTGTTTGTTTTCACTTCTCTCATTGTCTTCTCAAACCCCAGCCTGGTCTGTTTGTTTTCACTTCTCTCATTGTCTTCTCCAACCCCAGCCTGGTCTGTTTGTTTTCACTTCTCTCATTGTCTTCTCCAACCCCAGCCTGGTCTGTTTGGCAAGCGTTTCCGGAATTCTTATGACGTTGCACCTCCAGTTTTAGAAACTCTGTGGGTCTGTCTATGAATTTGAGAGTGGTTGCAATTCTCCAGCCCCGTCCCTCAGTTTTTAGCAAAACAGTGGCAGCAAGAACACATTTAAAAAATGTTCAACTGCTGATTGCCTCTTTAAGAATTCATAGAATCTGATGAACAATGTACAGCTATCTCTTCCATTCTTTCTCCATTTCTCTCTTCCATCTCAGAACAGATGTATTGTTGTTCATGCCTGACATTTTCCCCTCTCCACTTCCCACCCGTTTCACCCACACACTCTGGCACTCTCCGCTGTTTGTAGGCTCACAGAATGAGTTGCTCATGAAAGGGAATCACTTTTTTTAATCACACTGACATAGGTTCATCTATCTTTTCCATCTCTCCCTGTTTTACATTTTGTTGTTCAGCATGATTGTAGTTATTTATGGAGAAATGCACCCAAACCCAATACATCCTGTTGCATTTCTTGATTAGACTACACATTTGTAAGGGTAAGGGGAAAGGGGGATACCTAGTCAGTTGTACAACTGAATGCATTCAACTGAAATGTGTCTTCCACATTTAACCCAACACCTCTGAATCAGAGACAGATTTTTACCTTGTCAGCTCTGGGTTTCAATCCAACAACCTTGTGGTTACTGGCCCAACGCTCTAACCACTAGGCTACCTGCCACACCGTAATTTTATCATTGAAGCTCTCTGTGTGAGATTTCACTTTTTTTTCTCTATATATATATATATGTATATACTGTACTGCATGTTGAGTTGTACTGTTATCATCTTACCAACGTTTTTTATTTTATTTTGTATAGCTACCAAATTGCACCGTTTGCCAAGCATATTTGCCCCTTGCGGGACATCTAAAGTATATGGAATTGAATTGAATGTTCTAGTTTCCTTACAATAGAGCTTCTGGTTAGTTAGACAACTTGAGTAGTAACATTTGATGTAGCAGAAGCCACCCGTAGTGGACCTTTGTCAGTTCTGTTTGTGCCTGAGGGTAGAGTGGTATTGCAGGGCCATTATGGTGTGAAGAGCCATACACAAACACTGTTTCAATGAGAGGAGAGAGGTTATTGAATTAGAGAGGGTCATAGGCAGCATTACAGAACTGACAAAGGTCCACTACGGGTGACTTCTGCTACATCAAATGTTATACTACTCTGATTAGAGCCTCTACAAGCTACCCACTGGGCACACGCACACCACACTATTTCAACATGTAAATGTGGGTCATATTTAGGAGAGACATCAATGAGATTGCAACCTTTTTTCACCAACTCTAAAAGTCAGCCAGAAGTTTGATGAATTCCTAATGTGTTATCACTATGCTTTCAGCCATCTAAATGGACAACCAAAGTCCGATCGAAAAACAAAGTCTGATTTCTTGTTTAGTTGTCATCTACAGTAAATGTATTATCACTGCGCTTTCAACCATTTTAAAAGACAACACAGTTTAAATGGGAATACAATGTCAGAATAGTTTTATTTTATACAACACAATGTTTGTGAGAAAGTTCCCACAGGGCACAAACTGGTTAATTAAATCAATGTTGTTTCAATGTATACTGAACAAAAATATAAACGCAACATGTTAAGCTTTGATCCTATGTTTCATGAGCAGAAATAAAAATTGCAAACATTTTCCATTTGCACAAAAAGCTTATTTTTCTCATTTTTTGTTGCACAAATTTGTTTACATCCCTGTTAGTGAGCATGTCTCCTTTGCCAAGATAATCAATCCACCTGACAGGTTTGGCATACCAAGAAGCTGAATAAACAGCATGATCATTACACAGGTGCACCTTGCGCTGGGGAAAATAAAAGGCAACTCTAAAATGTGAAGTTTTCTCACACAACACAATGCCACAGATGTCTCAAGTTTTGAGGGAGAGTGCAATTGGCATGCTGACGGAAGGAACACCCACTAGAGCTGTTGCCAGAGAATTCAATATACATTTCTCTACTGTAAGCCGTCGTCAAGGTCCTTAAAGAGAATTTGGCAGTACGTCCAACCGGCCTCACAACCACAGACCACATGTAACCACGCCAGCCAGCGTCCACATCCGGCTTCTTTTTTCTATATTTTATTTATTTAAACTTTATTTAACTAGGCAAGTCAGTTAAGAACAAATTCTTATTTACAGTGACGGCCTACCAAAAGGCAAAGAGGCCTCCTGTGGGGAAGGGGGCTGGGATTAAAAATAAAAATAAATAAAAAATATAGTACAAAACACACTTCACGACAAGAGAGACAACAGAACACTACATAAAGAGAGACAAAAGACAACAACATAGCATGGCAACAACACATGACAACACTGCATGGAAGCAACACAATGTGACAACAACATGGTAGCAACACAACATGGCAGCAGCACAAAACAGGGTGCAAACATTATTGGGCACAGACAACAGCACAAAGGGCAAGAAGGTAGAGACAATCAACAACAACAAAGCAGCCACAACTGTCAGTAAGAGTGTCCATGATTGAGTCTTTGAATGAAGAGATAGCGATAACTGTCCAGTTTGAGTGTTTGTTGCAGCTCGTTCCAGTCGCTAGCTGCAGTGAACTGAAAAGAGGAGCGATCCAGAGATGTGTGTGCTTTGGGAACCTTTAACAGAATGTGACTGGCAGAACGGGGGCTGTATGTGGAGGATGAGGGCTGCAGTAGATATCTCAGATAGGGGGGAATGAGGCATAAGAGGGTTTTATAAATAAGCATCAACCAGGATTAGGATTATAGAGTGCAGTGATGTGTCCTATAAGATGCATTGGTGGAAAATCTGATGGCCGAATGGTAAAGAACATCTAGCCGCTCGACAGCACCCTTACCTGCGGATCTATAAATGACATCTCCGTAATCTAGCGTGGGCAGGATGGTCATCTTAATCAGGGTTAGTTTGGCAGCTGGGGTGTAAAAGGAGCGATTACGATAGAGGAAACCAACTATTCTATATTTAACTTTAGCCTGCAGCTTTGATATGTGCTGAGAGAAGGACAGTGTACCGTCTAACCATACTTCTAAGTACTTGTATGAGGTGACTACCTCAAGCTCTAAACCCTCAGAGGCAGTAATCCCACCGGTGGGGAGAGGGGCATTCTTCTTACCAAACCACATGACCTTTGTTTTGGAGATGTTCAGAATAAGGTTAAGGGGCAGAGAAAGCTTGTTGGACACTAAGAAAGCTTTGTTGTAGCGCATTTAACACAGAATCCGGGGAGGGGCCTGCGGAGTATAAGACTATATCATCTGCATATAAATGGATGAGAGAGCATCCTACTACCTGAGCTATGTTGTTGATATAAATTGAGAAAAGCGTAGGATCGGGCCTTGGGGTACTCCCTTAGTGACAGGCAGTGGCTGAGACAGCAGATGTTCTGACCTTATACACTGCACTCTTTGAGAGAGCGATAGTTAGAAAACCAGGCCAAAGACCCCAAAGCCCCACAAGAATGGAATGGTCTACCGTATCAAAAGCTTTGGCCAAGTCAATAAAAACAGTTTCACATCATTGAGAACCTTTAAGTTTGCAGTGACACATCCATAACCTGAGCGGAAACCAGAAGACATACCAGAGAGAATACTATAGACATCAAGAAAGTTAGTCAGTTGATTATTGTTTTTTTGTTTTTGTTTTTTTCAACACTTTTGATAAACAGGGCAAAATAGAAATAGGCCTATAACAGTTAGGATCAGCTTGATCTCCCCCTTTAAAAAAGGATGAACCGTGGCTGCCTTCCAAGCAATGGGAACCTCCCCAGAATGGCTTGGTGATTATAGGGTCAGCAATCTTAAAAAAGAAAGGGTCTAAACCATCTGACCCAGATGTTTTTTGGGGGGTCAAGTTTATGGAGCTCCTTTAGCACCTCAGACTCTGTGACCGCCTGCAGGATTGTCTGATACCAGTCACCCGGACAGCTGATGAAACTGAGGAGTATTTCTGTCTGTAATAAAGCCCTGTTGTGGGGAAACATCCATTCTAATTGGCTGGGCCTGGTTCCCCAGTGGGTTGGCTTATGCCCAGTCATGTGAAATCCATACGTTAATATTTTTGTTCAGTAAAATTTGTCAAATTATTTTGATGTGGAATCTACGTGGAAAATACATAAGATTTGAGAAAAGTAATTTGTTTTGAGGGTAAAATGTCAACCAAAGGATTATGTTGTCATGGTAACCAATTTTCAACATAGACAAGCCTTGTATGAAATATATCAAATGTTTCCCTTTGAAACAACGTCAGATCTTCAATGTAATATTCACTATCAGAAAAAAACTGTCGGCTGGGCAAGACCACCTCCTGGAGAGCTATCCCTTTAGTCTCCCATCCAGAGTTTTAACATCATCCAGCCCTGCTTAGTTTTGATATTTGTCACTGACTATAACCATTGCGCTGTCATGAGAATGATTGCTGAGGAACCTCACCTTAAACTGTTACAGACCTATATCTATCCTATCCTGCCTTTCTAAAGTCAAGTTAACAAACAGATCACCTACCATTTTGAATCCCACTGTACCTTCTCCGCTACACAATTCTCCGAGCTGGTCATGGGTGGACCTCAGCCACGCTCAAGGTCCTAAACGATATCATAACCGCCATTGATAAAAGACAGTACTGTGCAGCCGTCTTCATCGACCTGGCAAAGGCTGTCGACTCTGTCAATCACCACATTCTTATCGGCAGACTCAATAGCCTTGGTTTCTCAAATGACTGCCTCGCCTGGTTCACCAACTACTTCTCAGATAAAGTTCAGTGTGTCAAATCGGAGGGCAGGTTTTCCGGACCTCTGGCAGTCTCTATAGGGGTGCCACAGGGTTATATTCTCGGGCCGTCTCTTTTCTCTGTTTACATCAATGATGTCGCTCTTGCTGCGGATGATTCTCTGATCCACCTCTACGCAGACGATACCATTATGTATACTTCTGGCCCTTCTTTGTACACTGTGTTAACAAACCTCCAGACAAGCTTCAATGCCAAACAACACTCCTTCCGTGGCCTCCAACTGCTCATAAATTCAAGTGAAACTAAATGCATGCTTTTCAATCGATCACTGCCCGCATCACTACTCTGGACAACTACAAATACCTAGGTGTCTGGTTAGGCTGTAAACTATCTTAAAGTTGGATTGGATTTGATTTAGCTCTATTCTTTAACTTAGATTTTTGGTGGAAATGGGGACTTAAAGCCAACATATCAATAATTAATTTGTAGACAAACTGGAATTAAAGCCAGGTTCAGTGGCACAGATGGAGCTATCCAAGCAGAAAAAACATCTCCTTCATGTCACGATCGTCGTATGAAGCGGACCAAAATGCAGCGTGGTATGTGTTCATGATGATTTTTTAATAAAAGAAAGCACTGAACACTGAATACAAACTATACAAAACAATATAACGACCGTGAAGCTATAATGAGAACTGTGCTGACACAAGCAACTAACATAGACAATCACCCACAAACAAACAGTGAAACCCAGGCTACCTAAGTATGATTCTCAATCAGAGACAACTAATGACACCTGCCTCTGATTGAGAACCATACTAGGCCGAAACATAGAAATCCCAAAATCATAGAAAAACAAACATAGACTGCCCACCCCAACTCACGCCCTGACCATTCTAAATAACGACAAAACAAAGGAAATAAAGGTCAGAACGTGACACTTCAAATGTTGATTTTGTTTGTGTTGACAACCTAGCACAATTCAACAACACACTAGCAATACGGTATATAGCCTATTAACTTGTCGACAACTTAACAAATGACAACAATTCACGTCTCCATCTTAACCAACAATACAAGCTAAATATATCAAATAATAGGATTAAGCCAGTGGCTCAGATCTAACTATCCAAGCAGTAGATACATCTCCATTAAATGTTCATATTTGGTTGTAAGACAGTAAATAGCGTAATGGTAAGGCTATCTTACAAGCTAATGTAACAGTATTTATTCATTTAAAAAATGAGTAACACATCCTTGGCCACAATTTGCGGTTACTGTAACAATAAATGTCTTCTTATGTAATCATAGAAAGTGTTCAAGTTCAGGGTCGCAGGTCTGTGGAAATCTTCACAGTTGCTTTTATAACCTACACAGAATCTCAGACGGCAATGATCACTTGCACCGTGTACTTGAATGTAATCTCAACTGCAATCCAGGTCATTTGGTTGTGCTATTAGATGAAGCACAGTGATAACACATTAAGTTGTTATAGAAATAAACAAAATATCTGTTACGGCTTTCTTCCGTCGAAGGAGAGTCGGACCAAAATGCAGCGTGGTTAGTTCGATACATGTTTAATGAATGAAAATACGAACAAATACAAAAACAACAAACGGAAATGTGAAAACCTAATACAGCCTATCTGGTGAATACAAACACACTGAGACAGGAACAATCACCCACAAACACACAGTGAAACACAGGCTACCTAAATATGGTTCCCAATCAGAGACAACGAGAATCACCTGACTCTGACTGAGAACCTCAGGCAGCCATAGACTATGCTTGACACCGCTACTCAGCCACAATCCCAATACCTACTAAAACCCCAATACCTACTAAAACCCCAATACCACAACACAACACAAAATAACCCCATGTCACACCCTGGCCTGACCAAAAGAAATACATAAACACAAAATACCAAGACCAGGGCGTGACAATATCTGACATTGTATTCCCATTTGATCTTTGTTTTGCTATTACATGGTTGAAAGCGCAGTGATAACACATTTAGCTGACAACTAAACCAAAAATCAGAATGAGATTTTCCATTGGAATGTGGTTGTGCTTTTAGATGGTTGGTCAACAAACTTTTAGGTCTTTTAGTGGTCTTTTTGAGAGGGTGAAAATAGGTTGGAATCTCATCTAACAAATATTACCCAATTCTCCACATTGAAATGACTTGGTGTGCCCAGTAGGATATTAAACAACAAAAGTCATTATTTGCCTTTAAGAAGATTGAACAGGATTTTAAGCACTTTCAAATTGCTAACACATTGTAGGAATTGGAATTCGTAACATATACAAATTTCAGGAATATTTTTGTATTTTATTTATTTACCAGAACGTTATTATAAAACATTATCGTGGACCCGTTTTGGCTTGTGAGCGCTACCTTCAAAACTACTGGCTGAAATGATACAAAGCCTTTATAATGCATCGTTTAGTAATGAGAAGTGATCTGTTGTAGGAGGAGGTGAGGCCCTCATATCTCACACCTGCTCCTTAACATTGGAGTGTCTTCATCGTATCAGTTTCCCTCTATGTATGTTCCACTTAAAACACAACCAGGCTTCCATTTACAGGTAAACGGACAATTCATGTATATTTTCAGGGGAACATCACTTTAAAACATAATGTATCTTATTTTGATATACTCTCCCAACTCCCTTTGTGCAGAAAGGGGCAGATGCCAACCTTCACCAATACCCACAACATCCCATTTGTCCAAAAAAGCCATGTTTCCCTCCTGTAGCTAGCAGGTGTTTGTTGTTTTTGTCTCTGCAGAGATTGTGAGGGCGATGACCCATGTGATCAACCAGGGTATGTCCATGTACTGGGGGACATCACGATGGTCTGCCATGGAGATCATGGTGAGTAGGAACACACTTCCTCACAACCTCACTATACATGGATTTCATACTCTAAATTTGCTGTTGACCTACTATCTAGATTCTGTCCACATAATTCACTAGCATGCTTGGGAAATGAATGCTTCTGAAGTCTGACATTAGGAAGTAAACAAACACTACAGGGGGTTGACAAGGTAAATGAAGTCTGAAAGTTCAGGTGATGTCTTGCAATATCAATGCTTTTGAAGATATTGAAGTTTGGTCTGACAAGAAATGCCAAGCTTTAAAAGATGAATGCAGTCAGTAAAGTTCAGATCCCACTTTCCTCACCATGTTTCTCATCCCTCATTCTTTTAGGAGGCGTACTCTGTGGCTAGGCAGTTTAACCTGATCCCTCCAGTGTGTGAGCAGGCCGAGTATAATTTCTTCCAGAGGGACAAGGTTGAGACACAGCTGCCTGAGCTCTATCACAAGATAGGCAAGTGACATCTATATTGGACTGTGCATGCTGTGGTCTTTGATATACCAGTCAATATTCCATGCCTCAAAAGGTAAACTGTAGATACCAGTTCTTTTGTCCTTCAGTACCATGGTCGTCTGATGAGTACCTTGCCTGTCATGTGGCCTGACTACCACGTGCCATTGCAGGTGTGGGTGTGGTATCCTGGTCGCCTCTAGCTTGTGGAATCATCACTGGGAAGTATGAGAATGGTATCCCAGAATGCTCCAGGGCCTCCATGAAGGTACTGCTCGTATCTTCTTGTCCCAACAACATCTGAGGGGTTTTATGAATGTCTGCTTGGTCCTCAGATCCTTCTCCATTCTCTCTCCTCCAGCCGTATGCCTGGTTGAAGGAGAAGATAGTGAGTGAGGATGGGAGGAAACAACAGGCCAAGCTGAAGGAGCTGACTACCATCTCTGAGAAGCTGGGTTGCACTCTGCCACAACTAGCCATCGGTAAGATATCGGTACAGACAGATAACCATGGTAAATGTAGAGGATTGCCCTATTTTGAGTCTTGGAAGGACTACCTCCACAAGGGACTTGTCCTGATTAACCTCTCTCTCTCTTTCTCTAGCCTGGTGCCTGAGGAATGAAGGAGTGAGCTCAGTGTTGCTGGGAACATCCAGCCCCATCCAGCTTGCAGAGAACCTGAGGGCCATGGAGGCAAGGAGCATCTCTCATATACTATCTACATTTAGGGGAGCAGGACCCCTTTGAAGAACACATTTCAAGCTTTAATATATAATAATAATAATAATAACAATAACAACAACACATGACATTTAGAACACACATTTATCCTCATCTGTGGATACAATTTTTACATATGAGTAATCCCAGGAATAAAATCAACTATCCTGGCATTGCAAACACCATTGTAACAGTTTTCTTCTGGTGAAAGAGAGGCAGACCAAAATGCAGCGTGGTTATTTTTGTACATCTTTAATAAAGATGAAAATACAACAATCTACAGAACAAGAAATGTGAAAAACTGAACCAGTCCTATCTGGTGCCACAAACACAAAGACAGGAACAATCACCCACAAAAACAGGCTACCTAAATATGGTTCCCAATCAGAGACAATGACTAACACCTGCCTCTGATTGAGAACCATTTCAGGCCAAACATAGAAATAGACAAACCAGACACACAACATAGAATGCCCACCCAGCTCACGTCCTGACCAACACTAAAACAAGGAAAACACACAGAACGATGGTCAGAACGTGACAACCATGCTCTACCAACTGAGCTAGACATGCTGTCTTAGTGACGACCAGGCCGGAACCTGGACCATGGATGTAGTAAATACATTTTTTTTAAATATATTATGTCATTTTTATTTTTATTTTTTTTACTATCTACTGCTATCAACTTTACAACTAACTGAATCAAATGTTTTCTTTCTCCTCTTCATATATTGTAGGTCATTCCAAAGATGACAGCAGGCATTGTCACAGAGATTGACCAAGTCTTGGGAAACCGACCGCACAGTAAGAAGGACTTTCATCAAGCACATTAGGATAGACCATTTTACAGAACTGTGATTGATAGGCCTAATCTGGACAAGATCTCATCAGTGGCACCTCCAGTGTGTGCCCAACCCTGCTCTTGTGTATGTGTGTGTGTTCTGCACAGCTCCTCCGCCTGCCTCGTCCGTATGAAGATCAGCCTGTACTCAATGTCGTTAACTGAGAGCTCTACTTGACAAAGCATGCATGCCACAGCTCTGCTACAGTGCAGACAGTTTAAACTTGCCTAAACAATCATTGTTATCAAGATGTGCTCATAAAAGAAAATCACACCATTTCTTGAATGGGGTCCATCTGTTTGTAAAAGTAGTCTTTCTCTTGATTTGAGAGCAACTTCCTCTGTCTCTGTAACATCAGAGGATAGTGTATAGTGCATCTCAAACAATAATTCATCCTCAGAGCCACCTATGAGCTTTAAAAGCATGTCTGTAATACATTTTTAGACATGCATGGATCAGGGGAGGTTAAACATAATTCCAAGCCACTAAATATCCCTTTGAGTATGGTCAAGTATGGTAATTCATCTCTGGATGGTGTATCATATCACCCAGACACTGCAAAGATCTGGCCACCCTTCCTAAATGTGCTGTGGCTGAGAATGGAAACTGCTCAGGGATATCACTATGAGGCTAAAGACGTACATGGATCAACAACATCCCATTCACTCCATATTACTGGCATGTATGACAAAGTAAAAAGAAGGAAGCCTGTGCTAAAAAAATCCATTCTAAATCATCCATCCAGTTTGCAACAAGGCCATTAAGTAATACTGCAATACATCATGGCAAAGAAATACACTTTTTGGACTAAATAAGGAAACAGGAAACGTTTGGGGCAAATCCAACGCAACACATCACAGAGTGAAAACCTCTGGATTTCCAAGTATTGTAGTGGCAGTATCATGTTATGGGTATGCATGTCACCGGCAATATCTGAGGAGTTTGTCCAGATCAAAATAAATATAAATGGAGCAAAGAAAATCTAACATTTTACAGGAAAACATGCCTCATTCCTCTGAAGACCTAACACTAGGATATAATTGTATTTTTCAGAGGGAAATTTATATGACTTTTAAGGCCAAAAACACTCCACAATGGCTTTCGAATAGATGTGTTCCTTAGTGGTCCAGTCTCAGTCCTGACTTGGCCTAAATCTGCTTTAAAATCAGAGACAAGATTTGAATCTTCCTATACATCAATAATTCCCAACCAAACTGACTGAGCTTGAGCAATTTTGACAAACACAATGTGTTTGAAACCCCTAAAACTTGTACAAAGTTGGGGGAATCTTATTCAAAATGAGTCATAGCAGTAACTGCTGCCAAAAGTGCATCCACCAAGAGCTATGCAATCAAGATATCTTTGCTTCTTATTTTTGAATCCGTTTAGACATTTTCTATGCATCTCCTTTCACTTTGAAAATGTGTGTTGATTGCCTAGATCAGCAGGAAAACAAAAATCCTATTTAATCCCATTTCAGATTTAAATTCAAGGCAGCAAAATCTGAAGACTGTACAAGCAGTGCGTAGGTTTTCACTAGGCACTGTACATGACTTAAGTGACAACGCATGCCAATATATCCTCCAAACACCGGCTTCGAGGACATTATCACTATCACTATTATCACATATTCCAGTAATGATTGACATATTTTCATAAAAATATATATTTGAATAATTTATTAATACTATTTCATCCTTCCACAAGATATAGTCCCGACACAAATTTAGAGTTGCTACCCAAGCCGGCTGGTCGTTCGTTCTATTGGTTCGGTTGCCAGAGACGCGACCCAGTCGTTCAGTCTTTTTGTTCTGTATCTATGGACGTGACCCAGTCGTTCGTTGTAAATGTTCCATTGCCATACTGGCTGGCACCGTTCTTATCCCTTGCTTGCTAGGTAGCCAACTACGGCTAACTTACAGTCACATCAAAAGTGCAGACAGAATAACAGCAAAGTAGCTGCATTTGCATTTGTTTAAGCTGTTTACATTTAATGACATTAAGTGACATTTAATTGGAAACATCCATAACAAGGAGCAAATGAGGCACGATTTTGCCTGGCATTGAAATTGTGCTCGCTCGTCAGGAAAATGTTGTTCAGAGGAGCTAACCAACAACACAGCTAACACAATGAAGCTGGAAAGACTGCAAACTAGCTGCACTTCGTTTCGTTTGACCGTTTTTCAATTGACATTTCTTTGTACATATACATAAATATTATTCCAGCTGATTCATGATTTCGACTGGCTGACATGCTGACCACACCACCCGCGTAGCGTGTGCGAGCTTTGCAAAATAAATCTACACATACATGTTATTCAATCATTGCATCCACACTGCTCGCACGCATCAACGAGCGTCTACGTAGCCAGGTGCTAAAATAGAACTTGGCTCTTTTTGTGATACTTGACGTGCTGTAAGTCCCGCCTTTCCCATTTCCTCATTGGTTTTTAGGAGCATATACACACGTGAGTGACTGAAAGATGAACTGAGGTCCACAATCCAGTCCAGTTGGTGCTGGTAATGCACCTTAAAGTTGGTGGTCAACCGCCAAAATCCAAAGAAGAAGACTGAAGGAGGAGAGATTACTAGAAACTAACTCAGTTTACCCTTTGATCTGTGGATTAATTGTTGGAGTAGAGGACCTTGTGCATTTCAGGTATAACAACAACCCAATGTTTATATCCCAGGACAAATTAGCTAGCAACAGCAAGCTAACTAGCTAAATTACCATAAATGTTTAATGCTTTAGGACCTGTCCCCAAATGAATATATTTGGTTCTGAGTTCAACATGCGTGTGATGGCACACACAGATGCATGTGCGCGAGCAGTGTGGTCAGCATGTAAGAATGTCTGTCTCGTCCCAGCTCCCGACACATTCATTACTATGGGACAGCTGGAGATCGAATTTGAATATTGAAACAATGTTGCAAATATTGGAGAGATAAACTGCAAGGTTTATATAAATCTCCGCTGTTGAAAACTAAATGTTAGTCTAAAAGAAATGTGAGAAAATGTCTAGATGCTTTTTATAGTGAAGATCAAGTTTATAAAGTGCCTGGCTGGGCTGATGAGACAGCGGATTGCGTAGTCAGATGGAACAGAGTAAATAATTGATTTAGCTGGTGGTAACTTGTGGAATAGACACTGGCTGGAATGCAGTTTTAACCAATCGGGATTAGACCCACCCATTGTATAAATGTCAACATTCTACGGCAGCCATGTTAGCACCTCATTAACATTGCATGGGGAATATTTAAATTAACTGAAGGTCTAGAATTAGAACAATATTCAAAAAAGTGTCCTAACTCTATATACAGTGGCAAGAAAAAGTATGTGAATCCTATGGAATGACCTGGATTCCTGCATAAATTGGTCATAAAATGCTATCTGATCTTCATCTAGGTCACAACAATAGACAAACGCCGTCTACTTAAACTAATAACACACAAACAATTATACGTTTTCATGTCTTTATTGAACACACCGTGTAAACATTCACAGTGCAGGGTGGAAAAGTATGTGAACCCTTGGATTTAATAACTGGTTGACCCTCCTTTGGCAGCAATAATCTCAACCAAACATGTTCTGTAGTTGCGGATCAGACCTGCACAACGGTCAGGAGGAATTTTGGACTATTCCTCTTTACAAAACTGTTTCAGTGTCTGGTGTGAACTGCTCTCGAGGTCATGCCACAGCATCTCAATGGGATTGAGGTCAGGACTCTGACTGGGCCACTCCAGAAGGCATATTTTCTTCTGTTGAAGCCATTCTGTTGTTGATTTACTTCTGTGTTTTGGGTCATTGTCCTGTCGCATCACCCAACTTTTGTTGAGCTTCAATTGCGGACAGATAGCCTAACATTCTCCTGCAAAATGTCTTGATAAACTTGGGAATTCATTTTTCTGTCGATGATAGCAAGCTGTCCAGGCTCTGAGGCAGGAAAGCAGCCCCAAACCATGATGATCCCTCCACCATACTTTACAGTGGGAATGAGGATTTGGTGTTGGTGTTGGTGTGCTGTGCCTTTTTTTCTCCACACATAGTGTTGTGTGTTCCTTCCAAACAACTCAACTGTAGTTTAATCTGTTCACAGAATATTTTGCCAGTAGCACTGTGGAACAGCCAGGTGCACCTTTGTAAACTTCAGACGTGCAGCAATGTTTTTTTGGACAGCAGTGGCTTCTTCCGTGGTATCCTCCCATGAACACCATTCTTGTTTAGTGTTTTATGTATCGTAAACTCGTCAACAGAGATGTTAGCATGTTCCATAGATTTCTGTAAGTCTTTAGCTGAAAATCTAGGATTCTTCTTAACCTCATTGAGCATTCTGTGCTTTCTTCTTGCAGTCATCTTTGCAGGACGGCCACTCCTAAGGAGTAGCAACAGTACTTGACTTTCTCCATTAATAGACCATTTGTCTTACCATGGACTGATGAACATCAAGGCTTTAAGAGTTACTTTTGTAACCCTTTCCAGGTTAATCTTAGGTCTTCTGAGATCTCTTTAGTTCGAGGCATGGTTCACATCAGGCAATGCTTCTTGTGAATAGCAAACCCACATTTTGCGAGTGTTTTTTATTGGGTAAGGCAGCTCTAAACCACATCCCCAATCTTGTCTCATTAATTATACTCCAGGTATAATATTAGCTGACTCCTGACTCCAATTAGCTTTTGGAGAAGTCATTAGCCTAGGGGTTCACATATTTTTCCAACCTACACTTTGAATGTTTAAATGATGTATTCAATATAGACAAGAAAATTACAATAATTTGTGTGTTAATAGTTTAAGCACACTGTTTGTGACCAATTTGATGACCAATTGATGCAGAAATCCAGGTAGTTCCAAAGGGTTCACATACTTTTTCTTGCCACTGTACATGGCTCTGGGTACACACAGCTGTCCTGCATTCTGTAGAAGCCAAAGTGAACCCTCTCTCTATCCATCCTGCTGACTTCTGTAGACTACAGTAGCACATTTTGAGGAAAAACTATTGGACTGTGTTCCTGTTTTCAAAGTGATTGACAGTGGCATACACTCATTATCTCTACTGTCCATGATGGTCAGTCATGGCTGAGCCCTTCCTACCCTACGACCTGAGTGCTTTCCCAGCCCTGCATTGTTGATGTGATAATGAACTCTCTGGTACATGATGACATCTTGAGGTGTTTTTTGCATCATGATGCTAAAATACCAACAGAGGTGTGTGTGTTGGGTTGAATATTTCAAATTCAAAACATTTGTAATGACTGATAACTCATTCACTTTTTTCAATGATGGACAGCAGAACACACTATTGGAATACTATTTTCATAGCATCTTCCCATTTCTCTCGATTGTCTCTTCTGCTGATAGATATTGAACTCATGTACATAGTTTTATCATTGTGTAAACAGCATTACCCACAAAGCACGTACAGAAACATTAAAACATATATATTAATATATATATATATATATATATATATATATATATATATATATTTATTTTTACCCCATTTTTGTCCACAATTTCGATCTTGTCACATCGCTGCAACTCCCCAACCTGCTTGGGAGGCGAAGGTCGAGTCCTCTGAAACATGACCCATCAAACCACGAGAAGCATTTTCATTTTGTCCAAGCTATTAGCTGTGCCCTTTATCATTGCAGCAGGGGTAAAACTGAATACAATGTCTGTTCAAATGTAAAATTGTATAATGAGATTTGGTTAGTGTTTGAGTTTTCAGTGAAGACTGTATTTGTTATTGTTGTTGTTAATTTGTACATATATGAATAAATATCCAGTGTGAACAATGGTATTCTCTGTTCAGAAAACACCTCATATTAAGCAGCACTGTAAATATGTAATCATTTTTTAAAGTAAAAGACAAGTTTCCAGGACTAAGGAACATGATTCATATTTGTGAAATTAATGGTCAGAGTAGCATTGATGACTTTATTGGGAAAATGTTTGTCTAAAGTTGAGGATGTAGGCTACCAATTTCATTATGTAGCTTTTTCCACCAGAACGCAGAAGTCAATAAGATATCTAAATTGTCTCGATGTTCTATCTGAACAACATTAAACCTTTTATTGATTTCAAAGGAATATTAACTTTTGCTCTGATGCACACAATGCACTGATTCATCACTTTCACCAATGCACTGTTTGGTACCTCTGCCAAAGCCGGTTTTGTCTGGAAGGGATACAGCTTCTGTCAAAATGGACTTTTCGTAGAAGGTATTGGAGAACCACACTCTCTATCAGGAGAGTTCTCATCTGTATTATTTGTAGCCGTCTATTTACCACCACAGACTGATGCAGGGACTAAGACCACTCTCAACCAACTCTATGAGGCCATAAGCAGACAAGAAAATGCTCCTCCAGACGCGGCCGGAAGTGGCTGGGGCCTTTAATGCAGGCAAACTTAAAGCAGTTTTTTAGAGGTACCCAGTGTCACGGCTTCATTGCTCCAGACCACCGCAAGGGGGAGTTAGAGCACTCATTATGCATTTGGGTCCCAAGTTTTTTTTATATGACCAATCATAGTGGGTCCAATGATGAATTTGACGAAGCTGGTGACTTTCTTCAGCAAAGATGGCTGACAAAACATTACGGTGGAAGCAAATGTAAGTAGTTCTAACGTCATAACCAGTCAAGCAAAAGATTTACAAATGAGAGGAATATGTTAGTTAATGTAGAGACAAACGTTTGTGCATATTCTTCTGTCATAAAGTTAATTTACGAAAATCGCTATTAAGCAGGTTAACTTGACTAGCTAACATTAGTTAGTCAGAAAAAAAATAAGTAAACATGTTTGGTGTTCACCAAAAGGCATGTGGGAGACTCCCCTAACATATGGAAGAAGGTACTCTGGTCAGATAAGACATAATGTTGCTTTTTGGCCATCAAGGACAACGCTATGTCTGCTGCAAACCCAACACCTCTCATCACCCTGAGAATAACATGATGTTTTTCATTGGCAGGGACTGGGAAACTGGACAGGGAAATTCTTGAGGGAAACCTGTTTCAGTCTTCCAGAGATTTGAGACTGGGGTGGAGATTCACCTTCCAGCAGGACAATGACCCTAAGCATACTGCTAAAGCAACACTTAAGTGGTTTAAGGAGAAACATTTAATATTGACTATGAAACAAATAGGTCATGGCCTGCTTCATGTTGCCATGAAAGAAAGTTAGATAAATTCAACTGAAAATGGCAAGAACAGGCGTTCGTAGCCAAATGTTTTTGGTTAGCTTGAGAATAATAATTGCATTATTTATCATTCTACTTTATGTATGTATCTATGTCACATTGTAGAATGTTATGAACCACCACTGCATCGTAGGAGCTAACTACTAGCTATGTAGAAGTTGGACGGAAGAACGCCCAGTGCTGCTTACCTGAGATGTCATCATCACACAGTCTTTTGCAGGTGTCCGCTATGACTTCCTTTGTGTCGGAAAGAAAGGCTGAACAGTATTGTTGTAGCCAAACTGACACTCAAAAAATTGACAAAATGGAGGGTGGTTGAAAGCAAATTTTTTGTTTTCAAATACATTTTTTGTTCTCTAAATATTTTGGGGGAATAAAATGCATAAAATGCATAAAATGCATAATGCACACTATTACAAAATATTTGAATGCAACAACTTCTTTTTTAAAAACTTTGAAGCCTCATTTTTGCTTTCAGAACAATTTGATTGAAAATAAAAAAGTTTTGCTCTCGACAAAAAGACATCCATTTGAAGCAAGTTGGGGAGGGGGGATAATAGCTGAACAATAGACTATTCAACCTTTACTAAAGAATAGTCCAATAGCCTGAGCTTGGTGTGAAAACCCCCCCGTCCTATCACAGACCAGATTTGGGTCCCAATGCACTGCTGTGTCTCTAGCTGACAATGAATGGGCAATATAAACCAAATAATAAACTGATAATTGTGCAGACTTCAAATGAAACAAGCAGGGAGCAGGTTTCGAACCCTTAACCTTCTTGCCCGGATGTCCAGCGCGCTATCGACTGTGCACCAAAAGCATGCTCAAGCCACAGAGTCGATAGAGCGCATCTTTTTTCAAATAAGTTACCTTACACGTTATGTTGACTGACAATTTGATTACTACTCTGTCCTTACGAACCAAATAGTATATCATTACAGCAGTATGTACCGGTATGTTAGCTATCTATCTAACATTAGTAGTTTTACATCAAACTTGCCAGTATATTAACTATAGGCTATCTAACTAACGACCCAACGTTTATTGACTTGATTATTCCCGCCATTCTTAGCTTAGCTAAATGGTATAGTCGTTGAGCGTTCTCAATGGACATTCTGGTGCATTCATAAATTCGCTCTGTCTCTCTACTCGGATTTCAGAGCACTCTCGTCTGAGTACCAGAGCAGAATAATGAATTTAAGAGTGCTCAACACCTGTTGAATATGGCGGTGTCAGTAAACGTCGGCAAAAAAAGCGTAATTAAATTGTTTCCAGCAGCACAGTTAGTCACCAACGCTCTGGTTAACACAGAAACGGCCTAACTAGCTCTGCTAGGGTGTGTAAAATGGTCAGAGTTGTCTCATTTGTGTCTGGAAGTAGCTAGCAAGCTAGCCAATGTTAGCTTGGGCGCTTGACCGCCGTTGTAAGGCTAGAACGCTCATATCAACTCCTCTACCCGAACATCCAGTGTGCGCTCCAAGAGCGAGAAGGTCTGAATTTAACCAGAGGGTTTTTTGTTTTTCATGGAATAGAAACACCATAATATTAATCAAATTAATTAAGCAAGTACCAGTCAAAAGTTTAGACACACCTACTCATTCCAGGATTTTCTATATTTTTACATTATATAATAATAGTGAAGACATCACAACTATGAAATAACACATCAGTTAAGAACACATTCTTATTTACAAGGACAGTCTACTCCTTCCTCCCTGTTATCAAAATGCTTCTCAAAGATGTCATCTGGTGGTCAAACTAGCAACAAATTCAATTAACAGAAAAAATGGCTAACAAATCGATAACATGCCACAAAATGCTGCAGCAGCCCGTAAGGTGTGCCGCAGTATGACACAACTTTTAAAGGAGGAAGCACTGTAGCAGACGAGCTAAATGCCTTTTATACTCTCTTCGAGTCAAGCAACTCTGAAGCATGCACGAGAGCACCAGCTGTTCTGGATGACTGTGATAACGCTCTCGGTAGCCGATGTGAGCAAGACCTTTAAACAGGTCAACATTCACAAAGCCCCCACGTGGGGCCAGATGGATTACCAGGACGTGTATTCAAAGCATGCGTGGACCATTTGGCAAGTGTCTTCACTGACATTTTCAACCTCTCCCTGACCGAGTCTGTTATACCTACATGTTTCAAGCAGACCACCATAGCCCCTGTGCACAAGGAAGCGAAGGTAACCTGCCTGAATGATTTCCGCCCCGTAGCACTCACGTCGGCAGCCATGAAGTGCTTTGAAAGGCTGGTAATGGCTCACTACAACACAATCATGCCAGAAACCCTAGACCCACTCCAAATCGCATACCGCCCCAACAGGTCCACAGATGACGCAATCTCAATCACACTCCACACTGCCCTTTCCCACCTGGACAAAAGGAACACCTATGTGAGAATGCTGTTCATTGACTACAGATCAGCATTCAACACCATAGTGCCCACAAAGCTCATCAGTAAGCTAAGGACCCTGGGACTAAACATCTCCCTCTGCAACTGAATCCTGGACTTCCTGACGGGCTGCCCCCAGGTGGTAAGGGTAGGCAACAACACGTCTGCCATGCTGATCCTCAACTCTGGGGCCCCTCAGAGGTTTGTACTTTGTCCCCTCCTGTACTCCCCGTGTCCAGTCGAAGCAGGGCGGGCACCTCCCTTCCCCTCTGTATTAAACCCCAGGGGGCGGTGGTATGTGGGAAACCCCAGCAGCTGAGGGATGGTCTGCTGAGAACCCAAAGACACCTTTGGAGGACTCAAGAACTAGCAGTGTTCCCCCCTCCTCTCCTTCCCAGTCTGCAGAGCACCAGAGCCCTCACAACACTGTGAGCAACCAAATGGAAAGGAACTGTCCTCTGGTAGGACAGAGTGGTATCTAATATACATTTTCATCTTTATCATAGTTATGAGTTCTGCACCCTTCATTGTATTTTGAGGTAATGGCTGAGGGAAACGAGACTCATTTTATGGACCTTTTGGATATAATAAGCTAAAGTAGCTTTTGTAGCTTTTTGTAGCTGTGTCCATATGCTGTAGTGGGCTCCCTAATGTAGCTCTATTGAATTGTCCTCAGTCAGTCTTTGGTCCCTACAGGATGTCACCTTCCTGATGCCTGCCTTCAATGAGTGTTCCTGTGGCTCGGAGAATGGTGCCAGTCCTCTACCCCATCATCCAAGGGGTGGGTTTCTACACACAGGCTCGTCCAGCCCCTCCACTAGCAACACGGTTGACTCTTCTAGTTCACTTTCTCTCTTCATTGTAGAGCAGTGTTCTTTCTCTCTTTGTTATAGGGGGCCGTAGTGTGTACAGGCTTTTGTTCCAGCCTAGCACTAACACACCTGATTCAGCTAATCAACAATTCATCAAGAAAGACTGATTGTCCCAGTTGTGTTAGTGCTGGGCTGGCACAAACGCCTGCACACACTGTCTCTCCAGAACCAGGAGTGAGGAACACTCACTGTTGTAGAGATTAACAATGTGTGTGTAGTGCCAGGGACACAAGGCATCTGAACCTCTATTGGTTTAGCATCAAGATTAGCACCTGGGATGGGATGCATCCTGTAATCCAATTTGGCGCTTTCCACTCCATGAAAACAAACACTGTTGGAGGGCAGCCAGCTTTGGGTGTTTGTCAGACTCCATATTTCCTACATCTCTAGTAGACAGAGCAGTAAGTGTCTGTTCCTCTCCATCTCACTCCTTCCAGACCCCTGTAGATGCTCTCGTCGTCCTAACCCTGTCCTAGAATGGTCACTCATCGCAGTCACACACTCCCAATGGGAAGCAAACTTCAGCAGGGAAAAGTTTGGCTCTCACTCATCACTAACTTTTCTGATGTTTCCCGTGCTCATGTTATTCATGATATCCATTTCCTTTTTGCATAGTCAAAGTGTGATCATCCTTCATACACACCAAAATGAACCTACCCTCCAAACCATTCTTCCTGATTTCAATTGTTGTGCTGATCACATCGCTGATTCTTCTTCATGGTGTCTCAAATCCCCAAATCACTTGTACTTTTATGTAATCAAAGTATGGCTGCCAAAGAACAATTCAATAGGGATTGTGCTTGTTATTCAAATAATGACTTTTTTTTTCTAGAACCCACCTCTCTACTGGCTGGTGACGTGGCCATGGCACAGCAGGCAGGACTGGGAAGAAACAGCTCCACTGGAAAGGGCAAGATCTTTACTGGGACCAGTACAAGAATGGAGCAGCAGGGCAGCACTCCCTCCACCATGGGCCCTTCTGATGTTACCTCCACACCCATGGTCAGGTGAGTCACCTCGTTACCTGTGGGCAAGTTAGTTCAGTCCCGAAATAACCACATAGCGTGGGTGCGTCATGCTCCCTTTGGTTTTCATACTGATTTTCATTTCCACTTTGGCTAGTAAATGGTACTGATACCTCCCACATATTAATCAAATACCAAATAAAATATAACGATAAATCAGCAGGTGTGAGGCCCTCAAGTAGGCGAATTGCATGTCTAATACAATCTTTGTAGATCTAAGTAAAGATCAATTGTAGGGGCTAAGGGTTGATATGGGACTAGGCCTAACTTTCTCAGTGTTTCTGTAGGGGCAGAGGGTTGATATTGGAAGGGGCCTAACTAGGTCTCTCCACAAGGCTGATGAAACTACAGAGCTGTAGAGGCTAGGTGGAAATATGGAACTGAGCTTAACTGTGCCTAGGGGTGAGGGGTTGATATGGGATGGTACCTAACTAGGTGTCTCTCCACAGGGCTGATGATAACGACACTACAGAGCTGATGGAGGAGGCAGCCCAGGTGGTCCTGTGTCCCAGGGGGCTGAGACACTCTACCTGTCACCCACTGACCCACGGGTGGGACCAGGTCTTAATGAAAAGTACATTTTACAGTGTTTTGGCCAGACAAGAAATATGATTTTGAAATCTTAAAATGTTATTAGGTCGATTGAGAGTCGTGTAGTAAATTCACATTCACTAAATATTTTCCTCTGAGAATGGAGTGGAAGTATAGAGATGCCTCGTGTTGGGGGACATGCTGATAATGACGAGTTCCTACTATACCTCAGATGATACCACCAAGCTCCTGCACACCCCTTCCCCGGGCTTGGTCCGACCCGCTTTTGAGTTTTTTCTCCTCCCTCCAGAGGTGCAGTGTGACATCCGTAGGGCTGAGCTCCATGGGGGCAGGTGTGTGTTTGGTGTGTGGCTGAGAAGGCCTGGCCAGCAGGATGCCATGTTGCATCATAGTGACATCTACAGCAACAGTGCTTCACTACAGGATGCATCCGCACTTAGTCTGGTAGAGGTCATACAGTATACAGACAATGGAAATTCCTGATTGATCTGGAAAAAAACTAGTTTTTATTAAATAAACAGGTAGTTGAAATATTTTTATTTCCAGTAAACATATGAGAGTATTCCACTTTGTAAAACAAACAATGACTCAGTAATTCATGCCTTCTGGGAATTGTATAAAGTCTAAAAGTTATCGGCAGAGTTAGGGCTGTGGCGGTCATGACATTTTGGCAGCCGGTGATTGTCAAGCAAATAACTAACTAACTAACTAATAAGTAATTGACCGTTAATTAACATAAACCAAATTCTCCTGGCTTCCACACATCCACTGATGCAGACCTTTGGAACATCTACATTTTAAAAAGTCTAATAAACCCATGTCATATAGCCTACACCTTCAAATAAATGCATTATTTGTTTTAGGTCTAAAGAAACATGTCGTGACTTTACTTTCATTAATCTGATGACTGCTATTTATCGAATCAACTAACTATGTTTAATTGTTACCTGGTTAAATTAATCAGGTAACAATTAACTCATTAGGAATTTGGGGCACCATGAGAGCAGTTGTTTAAAGTGTTACCGCCTCCCGAATTAAACTCTAAAGGTCTTTACCCATAACATCCATAAAACAGTCAACATATTAATAATAACCTCTTATCAAATCATAATTCTGAACAGTCGTGACCTCCCGCATCTGCAAAAAACAGCAATACTTATGATTCAGTACTACACAAATTGGTTTAATAATTTATTTCCTAGCTAACTAAATAATAACACAGGATAAACATACACACTTAATACATTAGAAACAGGTCCCTAGCGGACTGACAAGAATATGGCTGCTTCTTACACAATGACATGGAGAGAGAGATTGGGAGAGAGACTTATCGTTGATACATTTTAGAAACTATTCTCACCTTAATCATATACTTTGCACACAAACCACCACCCGTTTGAAATAAGAAATCATTCATGTGTATTTACATGTGAATGTCTTTGTCCGTTGTGTAGTCCTGAACAGAACTACAGAGTTCACTTTGTTCCTGAAGCTGCTTATTTGAAGATAGGCTAGCCTGCCGTGTCGATAGTTCACCTTTTGGTTATTAGAGTAGCGTACTATGGTGATTTGAGAAGAGTAGTTGAATGGTCCCACTTAAATTCACCTTTCTAGATACTTCAGTTAGGACAGCTACTCAGCCGTACCAGTGATTGTCTGAGAGGGGAGTTTTCTTCTCCACCTCTTGTTGGTATTCAGGGTTCAAACCACTTTACACAGCTGCAGCCTTGAGATGTTCTGGTCTATGAGATTCAGAGTTCAACCACTTTAGACGTGCGCTGCAACTCCCTGTCTTTCCTGGTCTAAATGTTAATTTCTTTACAAATCCTTTTATGCACTCTGGTCGACAGGGACGGTTCTGTCAGGCTAACATGCTCTCTGACCTCACTCTGGGTGTGGCTACTTACTATGCAAAGTTTATAGTAAACAATTATCTCTTATGGTGCCTAAAATCACTTTACTATCTTAACAAAAATACTTTCTGATGTTAGTATTGAAATATTGTTCCAGTATTCACTCTTTGAACGTGTTAGTCTGTTAACAAAGACCATTCCTTTGGTTAACACTGGAGTCTTCTTCTGCTTTAATTTACAACAGGGCATGAATTGTCATCCCGGCCCAGTTCCCTCCTCCTCCTCCTCTCTGTGGGTGAAAGGGGTCTGGTTGAGTTATTCATTGCAAACCTGATCTGACCCATTTGGATCCTCACAGGACAGTCATGACACATGATATGAAGAAAATGTAGTCTATTTCAGAAGAACAGAATGTCATACTCTGAGTTGTCCTTCTGTTAGGTCCTGATCTGGCAATGCCATATGGCTGTGGGCTACACTAGTTCATTTAGCGAGATTTGCTTCGATTTCCGTGGCGTCATTTTATATTATTTTATAGTATGAAGAATACAATTGAACAAGGCTGAATAAAATCTAAATCATATTTTCTCCAGGTGATTTGAGGGACTGCGCACATGCGGCTATTCAGTATTGAGCGGTTAACAAAGAAATAGGTACTCCTATTTAATTTAGAGTTGTCACGTGTGCTCCCTCTCCGGCCTCTAGGTCATCAGGCTGCTCGTTAGGGCACACACCTGTCACCAGCGGTACGTGCATAATGACACTCACCTGGTCGCCATCACCTCCTTGATTACCTGCCCTTTATATGTCACTCCCTTTGGTTTCTTCCCCAGTCGTCATTGTCTGCTTTGTTGCTTTTGCACAGGCTGTACACACTTGAGAGACACATCAGTCTCTCATTCACAATTTGACAAGCACTTAATGATGCCTTGAATTTCCCGGCGGCATCCCCTTTATGTGGAGGTAATGCCCTCAACAACAAAAAATCCATGCCTTTTGCGGCTAGTGGCCGTTGTGCCCCTGGGCTAAATATGATAATTATAATTCCCTTCTCCCTGAGTGCTGCGTACTCCGAAATACCTCTCACTCACATGGCTCTCCATCATGTGATTGGGTCTTTCTCACAGGCTGATTGCGTCCTTGTCCAATTCCGAGGTGCATATTGAAGATGTTGGAAGAACTGTCCACATTTGCTTTTTGTCAGCCAACAAGATGAGTAGGCCTAACAAACAGCAAAAGCACAAGCCTATATCAATCTACTATCCCCATAGTACAAAAGTTGACCTATTCTATTTCTGTGCCAGAAATAAATATTCCAAACATACTCTGGAACAGTTGTGGGATCCGATAGATCCCAAATGAATACAACGACTAGCATCACATTTTTTTTTTGATGCAGTGTTGATAAACTATTAGGCTATTTCTTCACATAAACACAGCAATGCACACAGAGCAGTAGGCTATAAGCGCGAATGTTCCGTGAGCGTAAAAAAAACATTATCAGAAATTTGATCATGCGGGTAATGCTTTTATTATGAGGTGCATTTTTATGGTGAAATCATACTTGCTTATGTCTGCCAGTTAGGCTCTACACCCTTGTAAAGCTCATTTAAAGAAGTTATTTGGCCACATTAGTTGTGATACCTACCTTATCAAAACATATAGGCCTATGGGCTAGGCTGCATGAGGTGTGCAACTATAATTAGAAAAAGTAGCCAAAAAAAGGCATTGCTTCTTGCCTTACGCTGGGCATCATTCACAAGTGATAATATATAGTTCATAAGTTATGGGCTGATATTGTTACCCATCAGACTATTTTTGATTTTGTCTTTACATATACTAAATAATGTGTGAAATGTATTTCATTTAGAATGGACCATTATCATGCACCTGTTTCGAAACTGGGGCAGTGGAAAAAATACATGGAATCTATGCACTTAAATAGCAAATGGAGAACACTTTTCCCGTGGTTAATGTTCATACCAGCCAGGTAGGCCATGCTACTCTTGTTAAGAAAAGCAATGTGCTTAATATTAGGAAAGTTGAGAAATAAATATAGTAGGCCAATCCTATAGAAAGATGATGGGATCCTCCTCAATTTAGTAGAAGCCATCACTATGTTTTCTCACACAATTGCATAGCCTATAGAAATGTTGCGCAACATTATCTCATGGGCTCTCATTAAGTGTTTGGTTAGATTTTTGATGACATTTGCATTGATGTCAGAGTGGTTAGAGGGACAATAGAGTGCGGAGTACCAGGCAGTTAGCAAGTATGGTAGGCTACTAAATGACCAACAGTAGCATCAGAGCTTGGAGAAGCCTAGTTACCGTGAGTAAACAGTCACATGGAATTTGACTACCTTCATGACTCATGACTGCCAGTTTGGCAGTAATACGGTCACCGTAACAGACCTAAGTGGAGTTAGAAAGTTAGGTGTCAGAACTTCTACAATGTAAATGTACTTTTAATCCATTTGTCTGCATATTTCAAGGCATGAGTGAGATACCCAATGGGTTGGACGATACTTTTCTCATCAATCTTGAAAAAACGTGTACTTAAGCTGGAAATCAACCATCCTCCATCGTTAACACAATGGAAAGGAATAGCATGCTTTATCATCTAAATGTTGAAAGTGTGTGGGCAATGGAGAAAAACAAACAAAGTGGTGCAGTTTGAGGCCATGTGGCGGAGAGTGATACGGTAGCTGGAGACTGAGGTTGAGCAAGCAGGTGGGTCTGGGCAGGGGTGATGTTTGTGTGCATCTGTATGTTGCCATGTTAATGTTTTGTATTGTAAAAAAATGACATAAACATAAAATCGTACAAAAAAATAAGAGTATTCCACTATTGAAATGTATAATATATTTGTATATTTTCACACACTCGACCATGGAGGTCAGACACAGCGGGGTCGGGGAGGTGTTGCACTCCATGGTGGACCTGGAGCACTCCCGTGTGTGCTAGGGCCAGTTCTCAGAGGAATACCAGCAACTCCACTCCATGGGGAAAGAGGCCTTCGGCTTCGTGTGGCAGGCCTGCAGACTCTCAGACGGACAGAAGGTGAGACTGACAATGTGCTTCTCTTTTACTAGTAAAGTTAAAGATGGACAGTACTCACGCATGTTGTGGGTACTGTAACATCATGTCAGTCCAGAGGAGACAGTGTTTTCTATACAGTACCAGTCAAAAGTTTAAACACACCTGCTCATCCCAGGGTTTTTCTTTATTGTTTTACTATTTTCTACATTATAGAATAATATTGAAGACATCAAAGCTATTAAATAACACATATGAATCATGTAGTAAAGTGTAAAACAAATCAAAATATATTTGAGATTTGAGATTCTTCAAAGTAGTCCCCCTTTGCCTTGATGACAGCTTTGCACACTCTTGGCATTCTCTCAACCTGCTTCATGAGGTTGACCTGGAATGCATTTCAATTAACAGGTTTGCCTTGTTAAAAGATCATTTGTGGGATTTCTTTCCTTTGAGCCAATCAGTTGTGTTGGTATACAGAAGATATGTCACGCCCTGACCTTAGACATCCTTTTTATACCTCTATTTTGGTTTGGTCAGGGCGTGAGTTGGGGTGGGCATTCGATGTTTTGTGTTTCTAAGATTTTCTATTTCTATGTTTTGGCCGGGTATGGTTCTCAATCAGTGACAGCTGTCTATCGTTGTCTTTGATTGGGAACCATACTTACTGTAGGTACCCTTTTTCCCCACCTGTGTTTGTGGGAAGTTAACTTTGTTTGATGGCACATAGCCTTGAGCTTCACGGTTTGTTTTGTATGGTTTATTGTTTGTTGTTGGCGTCATTCGTAAATAAAGCAAAATGTACGCTTAACCACGTTGCACCTTGGTCCTCATCCTTCAACAACCGTGACAAGATAGCCCTATTTGGCAAAAGACCAAGTCCATATTATGGCACGAACAGCTCAAATAATCAAAGAGAAATGACAGTCCATCATTACTTTAAGATATGAAGGTCAGTCGATGCGGAACATTTCTTCAAGTGCAGTCGCAGAAATCATCAAGCGCAATGATGAAACTGGCTCTCATGAGGACCGCCACAGTAAAGAAAGACCCAGATTTATCTCTGCTGCAGAGGATAAGATCCTTAGAGTTACCAGCCTCAGAAATTGCAGCCCAAATAAATGCTTCACAGAGTTCAAGTAACATACACATCTCTACATAAACTGTTCAGAGGAGACTGCGTGAATCAAGCCTTCATGTTCAAATTGCTGCAAAGAAACCACTACTAAAGGACACCAATAAGAAGAAAATACTTGCTTGGGCCAAGAAACACGAGCAATGGACATTAGACTGGTGGAAATCTGTCCTTTGGTCTTATGAGTCCAAATTTCAGATTTTTGGTTTCAACGGCCATGCATTTTTGAGACGCAGAGTAGGTGAACTGATGATCTCTACATGTGTTGCTCCCACCGTGAAGCATTGAGGGGAAGGTGTGATGGTGCTTTTCTGGTGACACTGTCTGTGATTCATTTAGAATTCAAGGCACACTTAACCAGCATGGCTACCACAGCAAACTGCAGCGATACGCCATCCCATCTGGTTTACGCTTAGTGGGACTATCATTTGTTTTTCAACAGGACACTGACCCAACACACCTCCAGGCTGTGTAAGGGCTGATTGACCAAGAAGGAGAGTGATGGAGTGATGCATCAGATGACCTGGCCTCCACAATCACCTGACCTCAACCAAATTGAGATGGTTTGGGATGAGTTGCACCACAGAGTTAAGTAAAAGCAGCCAACAAGTGCTCAGCATATGTGGGAAGTCATTCAAGACTGTTGGAAAATAATTTTGGGTAAAGCTGGTTGAGAGAATGCCAAGAGTGTGCAAAGCTGTCATCGGGGTAAAGGGTGGCTACTTTGAAGAATCTCAAATATAACAGATATTTTGATTTGTTGATACTTTTTTTGGTTACTACATGATTCCATGTTATTTCATCATTTTGATGTCTTCACTATTATTCTACAATGTAGAAAATAGTCAAATAAAGAAAAAACCTGGAATGAGTAGGTGTGTCCAAAGTTTAGAATGTTACTGTATATATGTATATATAATAATGACATTTTACAACATGTTTAGTGTGTGCCACCCTTGTGTGTGTGTGTGTGTGTGTCCGCTGTTCCTCAGTTTTTAAAATCTGATTTTACTGCTTGCATGAGTTACTTGATGTGGAGAAGAGTTCCATGTAGTCATGGTTTTATGTAGTACTGTGTGCCTCGCACAGTCTGTTCTGGACTTGCCACCAGAGGTCTCTTCACAGTCTATTTATTGTGGGGTATGCATTAGTGTCTGAGCTGTGTACTAGTAGTTTAAACAGACAGCGCGGTGCATTCAATATTTTCAATCCTTCTTACAAATACAAGTGGTGATGAAATCAATGTCTCCTCTACTTTGAGCCAGGAGAGCTTGACATGCATATTATTAATGCTAGCTCTCCATGTACATTTAAGGGCCAGCCGTGCTGTCATGATCTGGGTCCATTGTTATTTTCCTAAGTTCATCTTTGTGGTACCTGACCACATGATTGGACAGTAGTCCAGGTCCCACAATCATTTATTATCAATTTCTCTAATTTCTCAGGTGGTGATGGTGAAGTTCATCAGGGAGGGCAGGATAGTGAGTGACTGCTTGGTAGATGACCCCGTGCTGGGCCGTGTCTGCCAGGAGATCGCCATACTCACCCACCTACAACACCACAACATTGTCAAGGTAAAGAGGCAACATTTTAAAGGACTAGAGGGGATCACAACTTTTCTCTCATCCTCTTTGTGTTTTTCCTTCTCATTTCATACTTGCTTCTGTGGTAACCAACATCTACAAACACAAAATAACACAAACCTTATACACTAAAAACACAGATCGAAAATACTCTTTTCCCTTCGTTTATCAGTTCACCCTCTTTATCTCTATACATCTGTCTGTTTCTAGGTGTGGGAGGTGTTTGAGAACGAGAGTTACTTCCAGATGGTGATGGAAAAGCATGGAGAGGGCCTTCAGACAGGTAAGGGACAGGAGAGGGAGACATTCTCTCTGGTTGACAATCTCAGGAAGAATGGGTGCTTTAATCTCTTGGCACCTGAGTGTAGAAAGGAAACTGTGAATTATGGGCACAAAAATATAAGTGCTAATGATGGGTATTGTGTGAAATGCCATCTCTTTATCTCTCCTCTCTTTCTTTCTCTCCCGTTCTCTCTCCGGTTGGTGGCAGCAGTGGCGTATCTGAGGAACAAAGGCATCTTCCACAGGGACATAAAGGATAAGAACATCATCATCAACACAGAGTTCCACATCAGACTTATTGACTTTGGCTCTGCCACCCTGCTAGCACCAGGGAAGTATTTCTACACCTTCTGTGGCACACTGGAGGACTGCTCCCCAGAGGAACTGTAGGGCGTAAATACATACAGTTGAAGTCGGAAGTTTACATACACCAAAGCCAAATACATTTAAACTCAGTGTTTCACCATTCCTGACATTTAATCCTAGTAAGAATTCCCTGTCTTAGGTCAGTCAGAATCACCACTTTATTTTAAGAATATAAAATGTCAAAATAATAGTAGAGAGAATTATTTATTTCAGCTTTATTTCTTTCATCACATTCACAGTGGGTCAGAAGTTTACATACAGTCAATTAGTATTTGGTAGCATTGCCTTCAAATTGTTTAACTTGTTTCGGGTAGCCTTCCACAAGCTTCCCACAATAAGTTGGGTGAATTTTGGTCCATTCCTGGTGTAACTGAATCAGGATTGTACGCCTCCTTGCTCGCACACGCTTTTTCAGTTCTGCCCACAAATGTTCTATAGGATTGATGGCCACTCCAATAACTTGACTTTGTTGTCCTTAAGCCATTTTGCCACAACTTTGGAAGTATGCTTGGGGTCATTGTCCATTTGGAAGACCTATTTGCGACAAAGCTTTAACTTTCTCAAGACACCTGGTGTCTTGAGATGTTGCTTCAATATATCTGCATAATTTTCCTCCCTCATGATGCCATCTATTTTGTGAAGTGCACCAGTCCCTCCTGCAGCAAAGCACCCCCACAACATGATGCTGCCACCCCCGTGCTTCATGGTTGGGATGGTGTTCTTCGGCTTGCAAGCCTCCCCCTTTTCCTCCAAACATAACGATGGTCATTATGGCCAAACAGTTCTATTTTTGTTTCATCAGACCAGAGGACATTTCTCCAAAAAGTCCCCATGTGCAGTTGCAAACCATAGTCTGGCTTTTTTATGGCGGTTTTGGAGCAGTGACTTCTTCCTTGCTGAACGGCCATTCAGGTTATGTCGCTATAGGACTCGTATTACTGTGGATATAGATACTTTTGTACCCGTTTCCTTCAGCATCTTCACAAGGTCCTTTGCTGTTGGTCTGGGATTGATTTGCACTTTTCACACCAAAGTACCTTCATCTCTAGGAGACAGGCGTCTCCTCCTGAGTGGTATGTCGGCTGCATTGTCCCATGGTGTTTATACTTGCATACTATTGTTTGTACAGATGAACGTGGTACCTTCAGGCGTTTGGAAATTGCTTCCAAGGATGAACCAGACTTGTGGAGGTCTACCATTTCTTTCTTATTTTCCACCATAATTTGCAAATAAATTCATAAAAAATCCTGCAATGTGATTTTCTGGATTTCTTTTCTCCTTTTGTCTGTCATAGTTGAAGTGTACCTATGAGGAAAATTACAGGCCTCTCATCTTTTTAAGTGGGAGAACTTGCACAATTGGTGGCTGACTAAATACTTTTTTGCCCCAATGTATGTCTTGAGGTCGATATCAATTCTTACTGACAAACGGCAGTCAGACTCATTCTGAACAGTTTTCAGTCTACCAAGGTAAACCCACCAGAGGGGGACCGCTACGATGATCCACAAACCAGGACATCCCGTGTTCATTTTTATGGTGGGTTGTAACTTGCAGAATCCTTCCAAGGTTAAACCCACCAGAGGGGGACTGTCATGATACACGTGAGGATGCAAGGGCTCAAATCAGCTTGGCAATGGTTGTCAATAGCCAGGCCCTTTCTCAACCACAGAAGAGGAGAGGGGGGGCTGGGCCGGTTTCTGTCACCTCACAGCCGGTCGTAAATTAAACAGGAGACAACTACAATTGAAATCGGAAGTTTACATACACCTTAGCCAAATAGATTTAAACTCAGTTTTTCACAATTCCTGACATTTAATCCTAGTAAAAATGCCCTGTCTTAGGTTATTTTAAGAATGTGAAATGGCAGAATAATAGTAGAGAGAATTGTATATTTCAGCTTTTATTTATTTGATCACATTCCCAGTGGGTCAGAAGTTTACATACACTCAATTAGTATTTGGTATGTGGCAGACCAGGGGGTTTGGTCAAGACGTTTACACAGATCAGACACTGACAGAGTAGGATTAGCTCAATTTCCAGGGTGTTTATTTAAATAATAAATAAAAAAAGAAAAGGATAGGTCTCCCCCATGAGACTCTCTCCGGGATACCGTCTTCTTGGCTCCGGGTTTTGCTGTATCCTGTCGGGATCAAAACTGCACTCACTCCTGTTACCTCTGTAACCGTCCCCAACTATACAGTCTTTGCTGTTGTTCTGGGATTGATTTGCACTTTTCACACCAAAGTACCTTCATCTCTAGGAGACAGAACGCGTCTCCTTCCTGAGCGGTATGACGGCTGCGTGGTCCCATTGTGTTTATACTTGTGTACTATTGTTTGTACAGATGAACATGGTACCTTCAGGCGTTTGGAAATTGCTCCCAAGGATGAACCAGCCTTGTGGAGGTCTACAATTTGGCTGATTTCTATTGATTTTCTCATGGTGTCAAGAAAAGAGGCACTGAGTTTGAAGGTAGGCCTTGAAATACATCCACAGGTACACCTCTAATTGACTCAGATGATGTCAATTAGCCTATCAGAAGCTTCTAAAGCCATGACATCATTTTCTGGAATTTTCCAAGCTGTTTAAAGCCACAGTCAACTTAGTTTCTGACCCAATGGAATTGTGATACAGTGAATTATAAGTGAAATAATCTGTCTGTAAACAATTGTTGGAAATATTACTTGTGTCTTGCACAAAATAGATGTCCTACCTGACTTGCCGAAACTATAGTCTGTTAACAAGAAATGTGTGGAGTGGTTGAAAAACGAGTTTTAATGACTCCAACCTAAGTGTATGTAAACTTCCGACTTCACCTGTATCTCTTGGCTCTCTACTATCAACTAATGGAATGTCTTTGTCCCCAGAATACTTGTGCCAGCCCAAAACTCTAATGGGGAATGTGGGAAATGGTCAGTGGGTAGATGTAGAAAACTATTGTCATATTGTTCGTCATTTTTGATGTTATTAAAAACTGTATATACCACATATTGTAATTTAGGAAGGAAACCCTGTTTAACTGTCAAGTTCTCATCCAATCTGATTTGAATAATGATGAAGAAGAATGATGAAAGTATGCTTTTAAAGATAGGAATGTGATTTTGGTTTTCTTTGCACATTAAGTAGCAACGCCCCGAGCGAGGTCAGAAAGCTTGTCAGCTTGATGGAACCGCCCTTTTTGACCAGAGTGCTTAAAAGGACTGGCTAAGAATGAACATATCAGACCAGACCTCTTCCTGTTTTTCCCATGCTGGTGCTGCAGGCACTACTGCCACCATGATGCCCTGGACCTCCCTAGTGGTGTCATGCCCTAGAGAGAGGTTTTATTGCTCTATTTGGTTAGGTCAGGGTGTGATTTGGGGTGGGCATTCTATGTTTTTTATTTCTATGTTTTGGGCAGGTATGGTTCTCAATCAGGGACAGCTGTCTATCGTTGTCTCTGATTGGGAATCATACTTAGGCAGCCTGTTTTGCCACCTTAGGTTGTGGGATGTTGTTTCTTGTTAGCTCTGTAAAGCCTACAGAACGTGACGGTCGGTAATATTTTGTTGGTTTGTTTAGTGTTCTGAGAAAATAAAGAATCATGACCACGTACCAAGCTGCACCTTGGTCTACCTCGTACAACGAAAGTTACAAGTGGTGTGTAACATTTTCCTAGTGCTGCCCAAAGCTCTGGCACCGTACCTGTATGGCCTCAGGTACAGAGACCTGTGTGGGGCCCTGTTGTCCTTCTATGGACTGATGTGTCCACGGATGTCTCACCTGTCATGTGACAATTGAATGAAGGGGGCTATGGGAGCAAAAAGGACTGTAAGGTCCTTGAATAATTGGGAAATATTTGGTTGAGACGTTGATCGATGAGAGTGCAACCGACAGGTAACCAAATTAAAGGAAACTTTTGAGTAAATGAGGGATACAAAGTATATTGAAAGCAGGTGCTTCCACACAGGTTTGGTTCCTGAGTTAATTAAGCAATTGATCATCATGCTTAGGGGTCATTTATTTCCAGTTGCCCATTATTTTGGCTCCATGAAGAGATCTCTGTGACTTTAAAAGAGGGAGCAGAGGGGGTTTAAAGAGTGTGTCTGTGTATGACTCAATCTGGAGACAGCGTTTTCCACAACCATCAGCAAAATTCAAAATGATGGAATTTCTTCCGGAAGACTGGTGTCACATCCCTCCAATAGCGTTCCAGACACTTGAAGAATCAATGATGAGACACATTGAAGCTGTTCTGGTGGCTCATGGGGGCCTGTATATATTAATCCACTCAAAAAACTACCAAAAGTTAATTGAATTTGCAGTGTGTTATCACTATGCTTTCAATCATCTAAAAGCGCAATTACATTTATTTGGAAAAACAATGTACTGCTTGGGTAGTTCCATCTGAGCCACTGGCTTAATCCCGCTCTCTAACCTGTATTTTTGGTTGAGTCGGAGTCTTGAATTCAACATACAATTTGTTAACTTGTTGACAAGTTAATAGGCTATTTATTGTATTTCAAAAGTGATATTGGATTGTGTTTGGTTGTCAACGCAACCAAATATCAACATTTGAAGGAGGCGTATCTTCTGCTTGTATAGTTCCACCTCTGCCAGGGGCTTTAAATCCAGTTGGTCTAAAAATGTATAATTGATATGTTGTATTCAAGTCTCCATCTCAACCAAAAATCTAACTTAAAGAATAAGACTAAATCAAATCGAACTTTAAATGCACTTTTTAAATTACATTTGATTTAGTCCTATTCTTTAACTTCAATTTTTGGTAAAGATGGAGATGTGAATCCAACATATAAATTATTGCTTCAGAAGAGGAGGATGAGGCTCCCTCCCAGAATGGATTTACATTGATCTGGTTTGGCAGTCAGGGAGACCAAAGGGTAACTGTAGATAGATAGATATATACTCTAGCAGGAGGTGCTGACCAACCTATTATTTTTTTCTGATAGTGGATATAACGTTCAAGACCTGACGTTGTTTTAAAGGTACAAATGCAACATATTTAATATAAGGTTTGTCTATGTTGAAATTTGGTGACCATGATTACATAATCATGTGGTTGAAATTTGGTGACCATGATTACATAATCATGTGGTTGAAATTTGGTGACCATCATTACATAATCATGTGGTTGAAATTTCACCCCCTAAACAACAGTTGACTCAAAATCCAATGTATCTTCGATGTAGATTCCACATCACAGCACATATTTGAAAATGTCTAAACCCATCCACTTTCCAACGGGGCTATACATTTGGGCTATACAATGAGTATCCTCGTTTCGCTGCCAAAAATAAAATGAAACCACATCACGTTGACAAATTATGATGAAACAATGATGAAACCTAAATATTCTGATATAACTTTTTATTTTGTAGAAAGATAAGCTTGAAATGGTGATGGTCTAATCGATTTAACAAACTAAAAGACATATCTAAGTTTAGCTTTTAAAGTGAACCATAAAATGAGTGCTTATTTCTGGTTGCTCATCAAAGTTGGCCGGCTAAATCATTGACTCTGCTTTGTATTATGTCCCTCAGATAGTCAACAACATCTGGAATCCACATCTGTTGCAGGATGTTAAAGGTGTAGTACCACAGATCATGTGTATGTGACTACCTACTTATCTACTGTATCAACCATCATGTCAGTCTAAACTAAAGGCAAAATGTTTTTTTAGAAAATCATTTCATCAAGAATGCATGTGCACTGAATATCCACTAGAGGGTAATGGTGTTTCAAAACAGGCTTTTGACTTATGATGACACATTGCATCGACAGGTTGGGACAAAACATTGAAAATGGGCCAGAGACCCAAAAACAGAAGTGATTCAGAGACGTGAGGAAGTAGCTCTCTAAGTATAGCTCTCCTTATCCGAGTAGTATTGTACAACATAATAATGCAGCTATGAAATTATGCCATGATCCATTTAACCCCTCCCCTTGTCCTTTGTGGAGAGCTGCAGCAGCATGTTTTCCACCATTCTACCCAAATGCCCCATATCGGGTTACACCTGAAAAACATACCCTTTGTTTACCCCATGCCTGAAAGTTCCAAGTATCTTCATTGCTTTTATGTAGATTTACAATTATACATACCTTGCAAGTCAAAGGTTTAGACTCCTACTCATGTTTCTTCATTTGTACTATTTTCTACATTGTAGAATAATAGTGAAGACATCAAAACTATGAAATAACACATATGGAATCATGTAGTAACCAAAAAAGTGTTAAAGAAATCTAAATATATTTTATATATAGCCACCCTTTGTGTTGATGACAGCTTTGCACACTCTTCGTATTCTCTCAACCAGCTTCACCCGGAATGCTTTTACAACAGTCTTGAAGGAGTTCCCATGCATACTGAGCCCTCGTTGGCTACTTTTCCTTCACTCTGCGGTCCAACTCATTCCAAACCATCTCAATTGGGTTGAGGTTGGGGGATTGTAGAGGCCAGGTCATCTGATGTAGCACTCTATCACTCTCCTTCTTGGCCAAATAGCCGTACACAGCCTGGGGGTGTGTTTTGGGTCAGTGGCCTGTTGAAAAACAATGATAGTCCCACTAAGAGCAAACCAGATGGAATGGTGTATCGCTGCAGAATGCTGTGGTAACCATGCTGGTTAAGTGTGCCTAAAATTCTCAAGAAATCACCGACAGTGTCACCAGCAAAGCACCCCCACACCATCACACCTCCTCCTCCTTGCTTCACGGTGGGAACCAAACATGCAGAGATCATCACTTCACCTACTCGTCTCTCAAAGACACGGTGGTTGGAATCAAAAATCTTGAATTTGGACTCATCAGACCAAAGGACAGATTTCCACCGGCCTAATGTCCATTACTCGTGTTTCTTGGCCCAAGCAAGTCTCTTCTTATTATTGGTGTCCTTTAGTAGTGGTTTCTTTGCAGCAATTCGACCATGAAGGCCTGATTCATGCAGTCTCCTCTGAACAGTTGATGTTGAGATGTGTCTGTTACTTGAACTCTGTGACGCATTTATATGGGCTGAAATCTGAGGCTGGTAACTCTAATGAACATATCCTCTGCAGCAGAGGTAACTCTGGGTCTTCCTTTCCTGTGGCGGTCCTCATGAGAGCCAGTTTCATCATAGCACTTGATGGTTTTTGCGACTGCACTTGAATATTCAAAGTTCTTTACATTTTCCTGACCTTCATATTTTAAAGTAATGATGGACTGTTGTTTCTCTAACCTTCTTTCCATAATAAGGACCATTTTTAAAAACTAAATAAGGCTATCTTCTGTATACCACCCACTACCTTTTCACAACACAACTGATTGGATCAAATGCATTAAGAAGGAAAGAAATTACACACATTAGCTTTTATCAAGGCACACCTGTTAGTTGAAATGCATTCCATGTGACTACCTCATGAAGCTGGTTGAGAAAATGCCAAGAGTGTGCAAAGCTGTCATCAAGGCAAAGGGTGGCTACTTTGAAGAATCTCAAATCTCAATCTCTGATAGGATATAACACAACTATGTTATTGACCAGAGTGGGATTGTAAATCAAGTAAATTGTTATTTTTCAATTAAACTTTAAAACTCTTTGTCAGCATTCAGCAATATGGAAAGTTACTGAAGTATGTCTGATTTATAATTTACTAGTCTCCCAACTCATGCGCATACGTGACTCAATGAATAATCATTAGGCCTAGATTACTATTAGGCAATATCCTGTACATGATTACTCAATCGGTGTTGACAACAAAGTTTCAAGGGTTTTTGTGAGAAAGTGGACAACGTCAGGGGAGTGTTTGCAAACAAAGACCAGCCACGTGGAGGACAAAGGTACGTTGGGAAGTGCTGTTTCTGATTCCACAACTGAAATACACTACCCATAAGCACCAATATTCCTAGTTGACTAGGTCGGCATATCCCGAGGATGTGACATGTATCTCGGTGTGATGTTTACACTTTGTTACAGTTCTTTGTCTCGAGCATAATAAATCATGATGTCTGGGGCATAGATACATATATATTTTTGTATAAGAAACATTGCCATCATACCATTTTTGGATCAAGAATTTTCGGATCAACATTTTCAGAACTTTTTTCTTGTTTTTTTTCAGCACTCGAAATAGCCGAGGCGGCTCATACGAAAACTCCAGGATAAGGTAAGGTCTTTAGTCCTAACGTACTGTAAAAATAGTATTTAATACTTTACGTGTATTTCAATACGTTCTAGTATTCAATTGTGGCACTGTATAGTCGTATCCTGTTTAAGTGAATTTGGTGTGCCTTTGTTGAGCTAAGCATAATTAAGCACCGTTCAAGGTTGACGAGAAGAGGTCATCGACAATAAAAACAAAAGCTACCAGATAGGCTAATGTATAATTTATGAGATTATAATGCCTGCCATAAAGAGAACTCACGGGGTTTGAACTTTTTTGCAGTTGTTATTGTGCTTATGGCTACATGCATTTTATTAAAAACGATTTGACATTCACGTTCCATTAATTGCTGCATCAATATTGACATTTAATCATTATAATGGTCGATTCCACGATGCATAATATGTCAACCCTGATCAGAATTTCATCTGCTCAAAGATTTTGTGATTTGCTGGGGGGGGGGGGGGGGGGGGGGGGCTCGCAATGTATTATTGAGATTTCGAATAGTAGAATTCATCAGGTGCAACTTCGATATCTGGTTGTGCATCAGCTATTTTTCCCTTATGTCAGTCACTGACAGCTACTCAATTAGCCATTTCAGCTAACAATTTTTAGATTGGTAGTTAGTCCAGCCAGCAATCAATTTAAACTTGTAGTAATCATGGCCAAAATACGGACTGGCACCCAAGACACATGCCCAGGGTCCCTGACCTCCAGGGGGCCCCATTGATTTTGTTAGTCATTCTCACTCAGATATCATATTAACATGGCATAAGTCATGGCAAAATGTGTAGAATTTCAGGAAAGTAGCTTTAAAACTGCAAAAATGTATCTTCGCAGCATGGCAAAATGTGTAGAATTGCAGGAAATGTACTTTAAAACTCATGTTTCTCTCCGAAGTCAAGAGGGGGGGTCCACTAAAATGTTTTGTTTGCGAGGTGCCCTCCCCCCAACCAAATCCCGCTTAGGGCCCCCAAAAGGCTAGAGCCACTGGCAAAACCTGACTTTCTTTGTGTTGCTTGATTAGAAGGAGGTGCTACGGACAATGATAAGCACACGCTAACAGGTTCCGCTTGTGCGTCTGGCTGTGTGTGCCAGGTTAAATATAGCCTGGAGGGAGAATGGCCTAATTTATCAGTAAAGCCAGACGCATTCGCTTTATGAACGACCTCTGTCCAGTACGTGCTCATGGAGGGACGGGGCACATGCTGGTGCCTCCAAGACAATGCAAGCAAATGTCAACTTCTTTATCTTTACGAGAAAGCAGTTGTTATGAAGGATTCCATTTTTAGAAGTAATTAAACGTGTATGGTTTGAGATCGTCAGCATAGGATAACCCACGCCTGTGGGTGTGTGTGCGTGCCTTCCTGTGTTCCCGTTCCACTTTTACCATCTTACCAATGTCAGAAAACATTAGACAAAATGTGTGAGTTGATGAACAGACATGGTATACTTTATACCCGTTTAATATCCCTCCGCCTTGCCACTCTGTGGAGGTGAACAAAATATACTTCAGAAGAGGAGGACGAGGCTCCCTCCCAGAATGGATTGACATTGATCTGGTTTGGCAGTCAGTCTTTCCGTTCGGCCCACGCAGTTAGATGATCACCGCTGAAAAGACTGTAGGCCTGGTTTTAACCGGCTTCACAGATAGCTAGCCCACTGTTGAAAACATGATGACGTGATGCCTGTCTTTCCTTCACCTGGTTTCTTTCACAACAAACGCAATTGACATTTGGGGTGGGCCCCGCTACCGTTGCACAACAACCTCTCTCTCTCTATAGTCTCTGTGATTATGGCCTTGTCAACTGTTGCACTAAGGGGCACAACTGCTTCAGTACAGAGCCAGAGGAAGGGTTTAGGAGATATTTGAAAATGTCTAAACCCGTCCACTTTCCAACGGGGCTATACATTTGGGCTATACAACGAGTAGCCTCGTTTCGCTGCCAAAAATAAAATGAAACCATCTAGTATTAAGCGAAATAAGAATGTCAAATGTCAAATTCTGGTAGCCTAGTCAAATAATGAACATCCGATCACATTAACCGTTACTCTCTCGCGGGAATTCCACTAATGGTCCGTATGTAGCCAACGTGTTGGTATCTGTACTGATGGCGCAATAGCCATGACAGGGAGACACAGTGGAGTGGTAACACACGTGCAAGCAGTTGCTCCCTATGCCACTTGGGTACACTGCAGCATCCACGAGAGGCTCTCGCTGTAAAGTGAATGCCTGACAGCTTGAAAGATGTTTTGGACACTACCTTAGAAATGGTTGAATTTGTTAAAGCAAGGTTCCTAAACTCTTGTGTATTTTCTGCACTATGCACTGATATGGGCTGCGACAATGTAACGCTTTTACAACATACAGAAATGTGCTGGTTATCAAGGGGCAAAGTATTGACACTTTTTTTTTTAATAGAGAGACGAGCTTAAAGTTTTCTTTACTGACCATAATTTTCACTTGTCTTACCGCTTGCATGATGACTAGTTTCTCACACAACTGGTCTATCTGGGTGATGTTTTTCTCGCCTGAATGATCTGAATCTAAGATTACAGGGACTCTCCGCAACTACATTCAATGGGCGGGACAAAATTGAGGCTATGATTAAGAAGTTGGAGTTCTTCTCTGTCTGCATTAATAAGGACAACACACAGGTCTTTCCATCATTGTATGATTTTTGTGTGTCCAAATGAACTCAAGCTTACGGACAATGTCAAATGTGATATAGCGAAGCACCTGAGTGAGTTGGGTGTGCAATCCCGGATGACACAAACAACTTGATCCATTATCCCTTCCATGCCCTGCCTCCAGTCCACTTACCGATATCTGAACAAGAGAGCCTCATCGAAATTGCAACAAGCGGTTCTGTGAAAATTTAATTTAATCAGAAGCCACTGCCAGATTTCTGGATTGGGCTGCGCTCTGAGTATCCTGCTTTGGCAAATCGTGCTGTTAAGACACTGATGCCCTTTGCAACCATGTGCCTATGTGAGAGTGGATCCTCGGCCCTCACTAGCATGAACTAAATACAGGCACAGACTGTGTGTGGAAAATGATTTAAGACAGACTGTCTCCAATACAACCCAGCAATGCAGAGTTATGTGCATCCTTTCAAGAACACCCTTCTCATTAACCTGTGGTGAGTTATTCACCATTTTCGATGAACAAATACGGTTTTATATGTAAGATGGCTAAATAAAGAGCAAAATGATTGATTATTATTATATTATTATTTGTGCCCTGGTCCTATAAGAGCTCTTTGTCACTTCTTATGAGCCGGGTTGTGACAAAAACTCACACTCGTTCTTATGTTTAATACATTTATTGTACAGTGTGTGTGGGGGAGGCTTACAATGATGACAAAAAAACAACATTTGAGAGTGCGCTGACCCTGGTGCTGGAGGGGGTGCGCAGCTGGAGGTTGAATGTTTGAAGGGGTTCAGAACTATAAAAAGTTTGAGAACCACTGCTCTATTGTGATGCAAGATACTGTATATCTCTACCCTGAAGGCTTTGGAATTGTTTGTTCAACTCTTCTCCTCACTTCTTCTTCTCACTGAAGCGCAAAATAGGTTGTTTCCCTTATGACTCCTTTATATCTACTGCCTCTGTTGTGTACTTCTTTTCTCCAATTCATCACAGCAACAATGGTTCAAGTTAAGTAGTTAAGCTTAAGTTCATGTAGCTTGTATAACTTGATTTATACTTATATATTGTACGATTTGATCTCGAGTTACGCAGGCTTAAAACACATCTATAACACATGTATAATCAGATCTACAGTTCTATAGGGTATAACGCAAAACATATAAGCTGATTTACACTTATATAGGCTTATAACATTCTCTCTCTCTCTATAATGTATCGGGTATAATCTGATTTAAACATACAGGCCTGTAAAACCTGTAAATAGTAGCTTGAGCCACACATTCATTTACCAATTTATAAATGATTTTTTGTCTTTCTTCCAGGTATCCGGTAGTTCTACAGAGCAGCAGCCATGGTGTTGATCCTGGGCAGACGGCTGAACAGGGAGGACTCTGGGACCCGGGACTCCCCCGCTGTCAAACGAAAGGTGCACACCAAACCCACCCATTTCATCAGAATTCAGAGTACATCTTAGCTGTTTATTTTGTCCAAAAATTTAAACATTATACTGAAATTATACTGCGGTGCATTTGTGTTGATTTTAAATCCAATGTGAAGCAATCATTCCCCAGTGGCAAATAAAAACATAATAAAACATAATAAAAACAATAAAACATAATAAAAACACAATAAAAACATAATAAAAACATAGTAAAACATAATAAAAAATAATAAAACATAATAAAAACAATAAAACATAATAAAAACAATAAAACATAATAAAAACATAATAAAACATAATAAAACATAATAAACATAATAAAAACAATAAAACATAATAAAAACATAATAAAAACATAGTAAAACATTTAAAAATAATAATAATATAATAAAAACATAATAAAACAATAAAACATAATAAAAACAATAAAACATAATAAAAACATAATAAAAACATAGTAAAACATAATAAAAATAATAAAAACATAAAAAACATAATAAAAACAATAAAACATAATAAAACATAATAAAAACATAGTAAAACATAATAAAAAATAATAAAAACATAATAAAACATAATAAAAACAATAAACATAATAAAAACAATAAAACATAATAAAAACATAGTAAAACATAATAAAAAAATATAAAACATAATAAAACATAATAAAAACAATAAAACATAATAAAAACATAATAAAAACATAGTAAAACATAATAAAAACAATAAACATAATAAAAACAATAAAACATAATAAAAAACATAGTAAAACATACTAAAAACATAGTAAAACATAATAAAAACATAGTAAAACATAAAAAACAAATAAACATAATGAAAACATAGTAAAACATAATCAAAACCATAGTAAAACATAATAAAAAATAATAAAACATAATAAAAACAATAAAACATAATAAAAACAATAAAACATAATAAAAACATAATAAAAACATAATAAAACATAATAAAACATAATAAAAACAATAAAACATAATAAAAACATAATAAAAACATAGTAAAACATTAAAAAATAAACAAATAATAATAAAAACATAATAAAAACAATAAAACATAATAAAAACAATAAAACATAATAAAAACATAATAAAAACATAGTAAAACATAATAAAAACAATAAAACATAATAAAAACAATAAAACATAATAAAAACATAGTAAAACATAATAAAAACATAGTAAAACATAATAAAAACAATAAAACATAATAAAAACAATAAAACATAATAAAAACAATAAAACATAATAAAAACATAATAAAAACATAGTAAAACATAATAAAAAATAATAAAAACATAATAAAACATAATAAAAACAATAAAACATAATAAAAACATAATAAAAACATAGTAAAACATAAAACATAGTAAATCCAGTGTGTTCATCTTGTCTTGAAAAGCAATTAGAAGTGCAATGTGAAGCAATCATTCCCCAGTGGCAAATAAAAACATAGTAAAAACATAATAAAAACATAGTAAAACATAATAAAACATAATAAAAACATAGTAAAACATAGTAAAACATAATGAAAACTAGTAAAAACATAATAAAAAACAATAAACATAATAAAAACATAGTAAACATAATAAAAACATAATGAAAACATAGTAAAACATATTAAACATAGTAAAACATAATAAAAACATAATGAAAACATAGTAAAACAATAAAAACAATAAAACATAATAAAAACAAGTAAAGACAATAAAAACATAGTAAAACATAAAGAAAAACAATAAAACATAAATGAAAACATAGTAAAACATAATAAAACATAGTAAAACATAGAAACATAGTAAAACATAATAAAACAATAAAAAATAATAAAAACAATAACAAAAACAATAACATAATAAACATACTCAAACATAGTAAAACATAATAAAAATAATAAAAACCTATAAAACATAATAAAAACAATAAAACATAATAAAAACAATAAACATAATAAAAACATANAAACATAGTAAAACATAATAAAAACAATAAAACATAATGAAAACAATAACAAAAACATAGTTTAAAACATAATAAAAAAAATAAAACATAACAAAAACATAGTAAAACATAATAAAAACATAGTAAAACATAATAAAAAAACATAGTAAAACATAATATAAAAACATAGTAAAAACATAATAAAAACATAGTAAAACATATAAAAAACATTGTAAAACATAATAAAACATAGTAAAACATAATAAAAACATAGTAAAACATAATAAAAACATAGTAAAAACATAATAAAAACATAGTAAAACATAATAAAAACAATAAAACATAATAAAAACAAGTAAAACATAATAAAAAATAATAAAAACATAATAAAACATAATAAAAACAATAAAACATAATAAAACATAATAAAAAACATAGTAAAACATAAAACATAGTAAATCCAGTGTGTTCATCTTGTCTTGAAAAGCAATTAGAAGTGCAATGTGAAGCAATCATTCCCCAGTGGCAAATAAAAACATAGTAAAAAAATAATAAAAACATAGTAAAACATAATAAAACATAATAAAAACATAGTAAAACAGTAGTAAACATAATGAAAACATAGTAAAACATAATAAAAACAATAAAACATAATAAAAACATAGTAAAACATAATAAAAACATAATGAAAACATAGTAAAACATATTAAAACATAGTAAAACATAATAAAAACATAATGAAAACATAGTAAAACATAATAAAACAATAAACATAATAAAAAACATAGTAAAACATAATAAAAACATAGTAAAACATAAGAAAAACAATAAAACATAATGAAAACATAGTAAAAACATAATAAAAAACATAGTTAAAACATAAGAAACATAGTAAACATAAATAAAAAAACAATAAAACATAATAAAAACAAATACAAAATTTAATAAAAATAACAAACTATTAACAAATAAATTAAACATAAAAAATAATAAAAACATAATAAAACATAATAAAAACAATAAAAATAATAAAAAACAATAAACATAATAAAAACATAATAAAAACATAGTAAAACATAATAAAAATAATAAACATAATAAAAACATAATAAAACATAATAAAAACAATAAAACATAATAAAAACACAATAAAAACATAATAAAACATAGAAAACAAAAAAAATAATAAAACATAATAAAAACAATAAAACATAATAAAAACAATAAAACATAATAAAAACATAATAAAACATAATAAAACATAATAAACATAATAAAAACAATAAAACATAATAAACACTATAAAAACATAGTAAAACATTAAAATAAAAAATTATAATAATAAAAACATAATAAAACCAATAAAACATAATAAAAACAATAAAACATAATAAAAACATAATAAAACATAGTAAAACATAATAAAAAATAATAAAAACATAATAAAACATAATAAAAACAATAAAACATAATAAAACATAATAAAAACATAGTAAAACATAATAAAAATATACAAACATAATAAAACATAATAAAAACAATAAAACATAATAAAAACAATAAAACATAATAAAAACATAATAAACACATAGTAAAACATAATAAAAATAATAAAAACATAATATAAAACATAATAAAACAATAAAACATAATAAAACATAATAAAACATAGTAAAACATAATAAAAACAATAAAACATATAAAAACAATAAAACATAATAAAAACATAGTAAAACATAATAAAACATAGTAAAACATAATAAAAACATAGTAAAACATAATAAAAACAATAAAACATAATAAAAACAATAAAACATAATAAAAACAATAAAACATAATAAAAACATAATAAAAACATAATAAAAACAATAAAACATAATAAAAACATAATAAAAACATAGTAAAACATAAAACATAGTAAATCCAGTGTGTTCATCTTGTCTTGAAAAGCAATTAGAAGTGCAATGTGAAGCAATCATTCCCCAGTGGCAATATAAAAACATAGTAAAAACATAATAAAAACTAGTAAAACATAATAAAACATATAAAAACATAGTAAAACATAATGAAAACATAGTAAACTGATAAAACAATAAAACATAATAAAAACATAGTAAAACATAATAAAAACATAATGAAAAACATAGTAAAACATATTAAAACATAGTAAACATAATAAAAACATAATGAAACATAGTAAAACTAATAAAAACAATAAAACATAATAAAAACATAGTAAAACATAATAAAAACATAGTAAAACATAAGAAAAACAATAAAACATAATGAAAACATAGTAAAACATAATAAAAACATAGTAAAACATAAGAAACATAGTAAAACATAATAAAACAATAAACATAATGAAAACAATAACAAAAACATAGTAAAACATAATAAAAACAATAAAACATAACAAAAACATAGTAAAACATAATAAAAACATAGTAAAACATAATAAAAAACATAGTAAACATATATAAAAACATAGTAAAACATAATAAAAACATAGTAAAACATAATAAAAACATTGTAAAACATAATAAAACATAGTAAAACATAATAAAAACATAGTAAAACATAATAAAAACATAGTAAAACATAATAAAAACATAGTAAAACATAATAAAAACAATAAAACATAATAAAAACATAGTAAAACATAATAAAAAATAATAAAAACATAATAAAACATAATAAAAACAATAAAACATAATAAAAACATAATAAAAACATAGTAAAACATAAAACATAGTAAATCCAGTGTGTTCATCTTGTCTTGAAAAGCAATTAGAAGTGCAATGTGAAGCAATCATTCCCCAGTGGCAAATAAAAACATAGTAAAAACATAATAAAAACATAGTAAAACATAATAAAACATAATAAAAACATAGTAAAACATAGTAAAACATAATGAAAACATAGTAAAACATAATAAAAACAATAAAACATAATAAAAACATAGTAAAACATAATAAAAACATAATGAAAACATAGTAAAACATATTAAAACATAGTAAAACATAATAAAAACATAATGAAAACATAGTAAAACATAATAAAAACAATAAAACATAATAAAAACATAGTAAAACATAATAAAAACATAGTAAAAATAAGAAAAACAATAAAACATAATGAAAACATAGTAAAACATAATAAAAACATAGTAAAACATAAGAAACATAGTAAAACATAATAAAAACAATAAAACATAATAAAAACAATAACAAAAACAATAAAACATAATAAAAACATACTAAAAACATAGTAAAACATAATAAAAAATAATAAAAACATAATAAAACATAATAAAAACAATAAAACATAATAAAAACAATAAAACATAATAAAAACATAAATGAAAACATAGTAAACATAATAAAAAATAAAACATAATAAAAACATAGTAAAACATAATAAAAACATAGTAAAAACATAAGAAAACAATAAAACATAATGAAAACATAGTAAAACATAATAAAAATAGTAAAAACATAAGAAACATAGTAAACATAATTAAAACATAAAACATAATAAAAACAATAACAAAAACAATAAACATAATAAAACCATACTAAAAACATAGTAAAACATAATAAAAATAATAAAAACATAATAAACATAATAAAAACAATAAAACATAATAAAAACAATAAAACATAATAAAACATAGTAAAACATAATAAAAAATAATAAAACATAATAAAAACATAATAAACTAATAAACAATAAAACATAATAAAACACAATAAAAACATATAAAAACATAGTAAAACATAATAAAAAAGAATAAAACATAATAAAAACTAAACATATAAAACAATAAAACATAATAAAACATAATAAAAACAGAATAAAACATAATAAAACATAATAAAAACAATAAAACATAATAAAAACATAATAAAACATAGTAAAACATAAAAAAAAAAAAAATTATAATAATAAAAAACATAATAAAAACAATAACACATAAATAAAAACAATAAAAACAATATAAAAACATAATAAAAACATAGTAAAACATAATAAAAAAATAATAAAACATAATAAAACATAATAAAAACAATAAAACATAATAAAAACATAATAAAAACATAGTAAAACATAATAAAAATAATACCAAACATAATACAACCGATATAAAAACAATAAAACATCATAAAACAATAAAACATAATAAAAACATAATAACAACATAGTAAACATAATAAAAAATAATAAAAACATATAAAAACAGAATAAAAACAATAAAACATAATAAAAACATAAATAAAACACATAGTAAAACTAATACATATAATAAAAACAATAAACATAATAAAAACATAGTAAAACATAATAAAAACATAGTAAAACATAATAAAAACATAGTAAAACATAATAAAACAATAAAACATAATAAAAACAATAAAAACATAATAAAAACATAAAAACATAATAAAAACATAATAAAAACATAATAAAAACAATAAAACATAATAAAAACATAATAAAAACATAGTAAAACATAAACATAGTAAATCCAGTGTGTTCATCTTGTCTTGAAAAGCAATTAGAAGTGCAATGTGAAGCAATCATTCCCCAGTGGCAAATAAAAACATAGTAAAACATAATAAAAAATAGTAAAACATAATAAAACATAATAAAAACATAGTAAAACATAATGAAAACATAGTAAAACATGATAAAAACAATAAAACATAATAAAAACATAGTAAAACATAATAAAAACATAATGAAAACATAGTAAAAACATATTAAAACATAGTAAAACATAATAAAAACATAATGAAAACATAGTAAAACATATAAAAACAATAAAACATAATAAAAACATAGTAAAACATAATAAAAACATAGTAAAACATAAGAAAAACAATAAAACATAATGAAAACATAGTAAAACATAATAAAAACATAGTAAAACATAAGAAACATAGTAAAACATAATAAAAACAATAAAACATAATGAAAACAATAACAAAAACATAGTAAAACATAATAAAAACAATAAAACATAACAAAAACATAGTAAAACATAATAAAAACATAGTAAAACATAATAAAAAAACATAGTAAAACATAATATAAAAACATAGTAAAACATAATAAAAACATAGTAAAACATAATAAAAACATTGTAAAACATAATAAAACATAGTAAAACATAATAAAAACATAGTAAAACATAATAAAAACATAGTAAAACATAATAAAAACATAGTAAAACATAATAAAAACAATAAAACATAATAAAAACATAGTAAAACATAATAAAAAATAATAAAAACATAATAAAAAATAATAAAAACAATAAACATAATAAAAACATAATAAAAACATAGTAAAACATAAAACATAGTAATCCAGTGTGTTCATCTTGTCTTGAAAAGCATTAGAAGTGCAATGTGAAGCAATCATTCCCCAGTGGCAAATAAAAACATAGTAAAAACATAATAAAAACATAGTAAACATAATAAAACATAATAAAAACATAGTAAAACATAGTAAAAACATAATGAAAACATAGTAAAACATAATAAAAACAATAAAACATAATAAAAACATAGTAAAACATAATAAAAAACATAATGAAAACATAGTAAACATATTAAAACATAGTAAAACATATAAAAAACATAATGAAAACATAGTAAAACATAATAAAAACAATAAAACATAATAAAAACATAGTAAACATAATAAAAACATAGTAAAACATAAGAAAAACAATAAAACATAATGAAAACATAGTAAACATAATAAAAACATAGTAAAACATAAGAAACATAGTAAAACATAATAAAACAATAAAACATAATAAAAACAATAACAAAAACAATAAAACATAATAAAAAACATACTAAAAACCATAGTAAAACATAATAAAACATAATAAAAACATAATAAAACATAATAAAAACAATAAAACATAATAAAAACAATAAAACATAATAAAAACATAATAAAAACATAGTAAAACATAAAAAAAATAATAAACATAATAAAAACATAATAAACATAATAAAAACAATAAAACATAATAATAAACACAATAAAACATAATAAAAACATAGTAAAACATATAAAAATAATAAAAATAATAAAAACAATAAAACATAATAAAAACAATAAAACATAATAAAACATAATAAAAACAATAATAAACATAATAAAACATATAAAAAACAATAAAACATAATAAAACATAATAAAAACTAGTAAAACATAAAAGAAAAAAAATTATAATAATAAAAACATAATAAAACAATAAACATAATAAAAACAATAAACATAATAAAAACATAATAAAACATAGTAAAAACCATAATAAAAAATAATAAAACCATAATAAAACATAATAAAACAATAAAACATAATAAAACATAATAAAAACATAGTAAAACATAATAAAAAATAATACAACATAATAACAACATAATAAAACCAATAAAACATAATAAAACAATAAAACATAATAAAAACATAATAAAAACATAGTAAAACATAATAAAAAAAATATAAAAACATAATAAACATAATAAAAACAATAAAACATAATAAAACATAATAAAAACATAGTACAACATAATAAAACAATAAACATAATAAAAACAATAAAACATAATAAAAACATAGTAAAACATAATAAAAACATAGTAAAACATAATAAAACATAGTAAAACATAATAAAAACAATAAAAGCATATAAAACAATAAAACATAATAAAACAATAAAACATAATAAAAACATAATAAAAACATAATAAAACAATAAAACATAATAAAAACATAATAAAAACATAGTAAAACATAAAACATAGTAAATCCAGTGTGTTCATCTTGTCTTGAAAAGCAATTAGAAGTGCAATGTGAAGCAATCATTCCCCAGTGGCAAATAAAAACATAGTAAAAACATAATAAAAACATAGTAAAACATAATAAAACATAATAAAAACATAGTAAAACATAATGAAAACATAGTAAAACATGATAAAAACAATAAACATAATAAAAACATAGTAAAACATAATAAAAAATAATGAAAACATAGTAAAACATATTAAAACATAGTAAAACATAATAAAAACATAATGAAAACATAGTAAACATAATAAAACAATAAAACATAATAAAAACATAGTAAAACATAATAAAACTAGTAAAACATAAGAAAAACAATAAAACATAATGAAAACATAGTAAAAACATAATAAAAACATAGTAAAACATAAGAAAACATAGTAAACATAATAAAAACAATAAAACATAATGAAAACAATAACAAAAACATAGTAAAACATAATAAAACAATAAACATAACAAAACATAGTAAACATAATAAAAACATAGTAAAACATAATAAAAAAAAATAGTAAAACATAATATAAAAACATAGTAAAACATAATAAAACATAGTAAAACATAATAAAACATTGTAAAACATAATAACAACATAGTAAAACATAATAAAACATAGTAAAAACATAATAAAAACATAGTAAAACATAATAAAAACATAGTAAACATAATAAAAACAATAAACATAATAAAAACATAGTAAACATAATAAAAAATAATAAAAACATAATAAAACATAATAAAAACAATAAAACATAATAAAACATAATAAAAACATAGTAAAACATAAAACATAGTAAATCCAGTGTGTTCACTGTCTTGAAAAGCAATTAGAAGTGCAATGTGAAGCAATCATTCCCCAGTGGCAAATAAAAACATAGTAAAAACATAATAAAAACATAGTAAACATAATAAAACATAATAAAACATAGTTAAAAACCATAGTAAAACATAATGAAAACATAGTAAAACATAATAAAACAATAAAACATAATAAAAACATAGTAAAACATAATAAAAACATAATGAAAAACATAGTAAAACATATTAAAACATAGTAAAACATAATAAAAACATAATGAAAACATAGTAAAACATAATAAAAACAATAAAACATAATAAAAACATAGTAAAACATAATAAAAACATAGTAAAAACATAAGAAAAACAATAAAACATAATGAAAACATAGTAAAACATAATAAAAACATAGTAAAACATAAGAAACATAGTAAAACATAATAAAAACAATAAAACATAATAAAAACAATAACAAAAACAATAAAACATAATAAAAACATACTAAAAACATAGTAAAACATAATAAAAAATAATAAAAACATAATAAAACATAATAAAAACAATAAAACATAATAAAAACAATAAAACATAATAAAAACATAATAAAAACATAGTAAAACATAATAAAAAATAATAAAACATAATAAAAACATAATAAAACATAATAAAAACAATAAAACATAATAAAAACACAATAAAAACATAATAAAAACATAGTAAAACATAATAAAAAATAATAAAACATAATAAAAACAATAAAACATAATAAAAACAATAAAACATAATAAAAACATAATAAAAACATAATAAAACATAATAAAACATAATAAAAACAATAAAACATAATAAAAACATAATAAAAACATAGTAAAACATAGAAATAAAAAATTATAATAATAAAAACATAATAAAAACAATAAAACATAATAAAAACAATAAAACATAATAAAACATAATAAAAACATAGTAAAACATAATAAAAAATAATAAAAACATAATAAAACATAATAAAACAATAAAACATAATAAAAACATAATAAAAACATAGTAAAACATAATAAAAAATAATAAAAACATAATAAAACATAATAAAAACAATAAACATAATAAAAACAATAAAACATAATAAAAACATAATAAAAACATAGTAAAACATAATAAAAAATAATAAAACATAATAAAACATAATAAAAACAATAAAACATAATAAAAACATAATAAAAACATAGTAAAACATAATAAAAACAATAAAACATAATAAAAACAATAAAACATAATAAAAACATAGTAAAACATAATAAAAACATAATAAAACATAATAAAACATAATAAAAACAATAAAACATAATAAAAACATAATAAAAACATAGTAAAACATAGAAATAAAAAAATTATAATAATAAAAACATAATAAAAACAATAAACATAATAAAAACAATAAACATAATAAAAACATAATAAAAACATAGTAAAACATAATAAAAAATAATAAAACATAATAAAACATAATAAAAACAATAAAACATAATAAAAACATAATAAAACATAGTAAAACATAATAAAAAATAATAAAAACATAATAAAACATAATAAAAACAATAAAACATAATAAAAACAATAAAACATAATAAAAACATAATAAAACATAGTAAAACATAATAAAAAATAATAAAACATAATAAAACATAATAAAAACAATAAAACATAATAAAAACATAATAAAAACATAGTAAAACATAATAAAAACAATAAAACATAATAAAAACAATAAAACATAATAAAAACATAGTAAAACATAATAAAAACATAGTAAAACATAATAAAAACATAGTAAAACATAATAAAAACAATAAAACATAATAAAAACAATAAAACATAATAAAAACAATAAAACATAATAAAAACATAATAAAACATAATAAAAACAATAAAACATAATAAAAACATAATAAAAACATAGTAAAACATAAAACATAGTAAATCCAGTGTGTTCATCTTGTCTTGAAAAGCAATTAGAAGTGCAATGTGAAGCAATCATTCCCCAGTGGCAAATAAAAACATAGTAAAAACATAATAAAAACATAGTAAAACATAATAAAACATAATAAAAACATAGTAAACATAATGAAAACATAGTAAAACATGATAAAAACAATAAAACATAATAAAAACATAGTAAACATAATAAAAACATAATGAAAACATAGTAAAACATATTAAAACATAGTAAAACATAATAAAAACATAATGAAAACATAGTAAAACATAATAAAAACAATAAAACATAATAAAAACATAGTAAAACATAATAAAAACATAGTAAAACATAAGAAAAACAATAAAACATAATGAAAACATAGTAAAACATAATAAAAACATAGTAAAACATAAGAAACATAGTAAAACATAATAAAAACAATAAAACATAATGAAAACAATAACAAAAACATAGTAAAACATAATAAAAACAATAAAACATAACAAAAACATAGTTAAAACATAATAAAAACATAGTAAAACATAATAAAAAAACATAGTAAAACATAATATAAAAAACATAGTAAAACATAATAAAAACATAGTAAAACATAATAAAAACATTGTAAAACATAATAAAACATAGTAAAACATAATAAAAACATAGTAAAACATAATAAAAACATAGTAAAACATAATAAAAACATAGTAAACATAATAAAAACAATAAAACATAATAAAAACATAGTAAAACATAGTAAAACATAATAAAAACATAGTAAAACATAATGAAAAAACATAGTAAAACATAGTAAAACATAGTAAAACATAATAAAACATAGTAAACATAATAAAAACATAGTAAAACATAATAAAAACATAGTAAAACATAGTAAAACATATAAAACATAGTAAAACATAGTAAAACATAATAAAACATAGTAAAACATAATAAAACATAGTAAAACATAATGAAAAAACATAGTAAAACATAGTAAAACATAATAAAAAATAATAAAAACATAATAAAACATAATAAAAACAATAAAACATAATAAAAACATAGTAAAACATAATAAAAAATAATAAAAACATAATAAAACATAATAAAAACAATAAAACATAATAAAAACAATAAAACATAATAAAAACATAATAAAAACATAGTAAAACATAATAAAAAATAATAAAAACATAATAAAACATAATAAAACAATAAAACATAATAAAAACATAATAAAAACATAGTAAAACATAATAAAAACAATAAAACATAATAAAAACAATAAACATAATAAAAACATAATAAAAACATAGTAAAACATAATAAAAAATAATAAAACATAATAAAACATAATAAAAACAATAAAACATAATAAAAACATAATAAAAACATAGTAAAACATAAAACATAGTAAATCCAGTGTGTTCATCTTGTCTTGAAAAGCAATTAGAAGTGCAATGTGAAGCAATCATTCCCCAGTGGCAAATAAAAACATAGTAAAAACATAATAAAAACATAGTAAAACATAATAAAACATAATAAAAACATAGTAAAACATAATAAAAACAATAAAACATAATAAAAACATAGTAAAACATAATAAAAACATAGTAAAACATAAGAAAAACAATAAAACATAATGAAAACATAGTAAAACATAATAAAAACATAGTAAAACATAAGAAACATAGTAAAACATAATAAAAACATAGTAAAACATAATAAAAACATAGTAAAACATAAGAAAAACAATAAAACATAATGAAAACATAGTAAAACATAATAAAAACATAGTAAAACATAAGAAAAACAATAAAACATAATGAAAACAATAACAAAAACATAGTAAAACATAATAAAAAAACATAGTAAAACATAGTAAAACATTGTAAAACATTATAAAAACAATAAAACATAATAAAAACATAGTAAAACATAATAAAACATAGTAAAACATAATAAAACATAGTAAAACATAATAAAAAAACATAGTAAAACATAATAAAACATAGTAAAACATAATAAAAACATAGTAAAACATAATAAAACATAGTAAAACATAATAAAACATAGTAAAACATAATAAAAACATAGTAAAACATAATAAAACATAGTAAAACATAATAAAAACATAGTAAAACATAATAAAACATAGTAAAACATAATAAAACATAGTAAAACATAATAAAAAAACATAGTAAAACATAATAAAAACATAGTAAAACATAATAAAAAACATAGTAAAACATAATAAAAACATAGTAAAACATAATAAAAACATAGTAAAACATAATAAAACATAGTAAAACATTATAAAAACAATAAAACATAATACAAACATAGTAAAACATAATGAAAAAACATTGTAAATACATAGTAAAACATAATAAAACATAGTAAAACATAATAAAAACATAGTAAAACATAATAAAAACATAGTAAAACATAATGAAACATAGTAAAACATAATTGGCCTAGTAGCTAAACACACAGTTACATTCCCCCTTCCCCACCCCCTTAGTTTACTAGTCAATGCAGGAACACCACTTTGGACCATAAAATCAAACTCATCATCACAATTTTTCTCCTTCCCCAAGGTGTTCGAGGTGGACTCCAAGACGCTGACCGGTAATGAAGTGCTTGACTTCTCCTCCGGCTCCTCCCACTCAGAGGCCATTTTGCAGGTGTTCAATGAGTTCCGCGACAGCCGCCTCTTCACCGACGTGGTCATCAGCGTGCAGGGCCGCGAGTTCCCCTGCCACCGCGCTGTGCTCTCTGCCTGCTCCTCCTACTTCCGCGCTATGTTCTGCAACGACCACCGTGAGTCACGCGAGATGCTGGTGGAGATCAATGGCATTCTGGCCGAGGCCATGGACTCCTTCCTCAGCTACGTCTACACGGGCCGCGCCAAGATCACCACCGACAACGTGCAGTTCCTATTCGAGACCTCCAGCCTCTTCCAGATCTCCCCGCTGCGTGAAGCCTGTGCCAAGTTCCTAGAAGACCAACTAGACCCTTGCAACTGCTTGGGCATCCAGCGCTTCGCAGATGCCCACTCTCTGAAACAGCTAGCCAGCCGCTGCCGCTCGTACGCCCTGGCCAGCTTCCCTGATGTGGCCCAACACGAGGAGTTCCTGGACCTGAGGAGGGACGAGCTGGAGGAGTACATCTGCAGTGACGAACTGGCCATCGGGAAGGAGGAGGTAGTGTTTGAGGCAGTGATGCGCTGGGTGTACCACAGTGTGGAGCCCCGGAGGCCCGTGCTTAAAGAACTGTTACACCATGTCCGTCTGCCCCTGCTGCACCCCAACTACTTTGTCCAGACAGTGGAAGGAGATCAGATCATCCAGACAGCTCCAGAGTGCTACCAGCTCCTCCACGAGGCCCGACGGTACCACGTACTGGGCAACGAGATGATGTCACCCAGAACCCGCCCACGCAGGTATAGTGCAGGGGATGCTGGGAGGTGTAGTTCAGAGGGATCCACCTTAGTCACTCTCTTCTATTCAATTCCCTCAATTTTCCCCCAAGGATAAATTAATATGGAACATCTTTTGGGACCGAATGTTCTGATACATCGAAGTAGGGCTCGTTATCTGTATTGTGTATGTTTCTCTGGAGTGGTGCTGTGTTGTGCATTCAAATCAAGTCACATTTTATTTGTGACAGGGGCTGAATACAACATTACTCTGAAATGTTTACTTACAAGCCCTTTCCCAACAATGCAGAGTTAGAAACTACCACCAAAGAAAAGGAAATAGTATCACAATAAAATAACAATAACGAGGCTATATACAAGGAATACCGGCACCAAGTCACTTTGCAGGGATACAAGGTACAGTGCCTTGCGAAAGTATTCGGCCCCCTTGAACTTTGCGACCTTTTGCCACATTTCAGGCTTCAAACATTAAGATATAAAACTGTATTTTTTTGTGAAGAATCAACAACAAGTGGGACACAATCATGAAGTGGAACGACATTTATTGGATATTTCAAACTTTTTTAACAAATCAAAAACTGAAAAATTGGGCGTGCAAAATTATTCAGCCCCTTTACTTTCAGTGCAGCAAACTCTCTCCAGAAGTTCAGTGAGGATCTCTGAATGATCCAATGTTGACCTAAATGACTAATGATGATTAATACAATCCACCTGTGTGTAATCAAGTCTCCGTATAAATGCACCTGCACTGTGATAGTCTCAGAGGTCCGTTAAAAGCGCAGAGAGCATCATGAAGAACAAGGAACACACCAGGCAGGTCCGAGATACTGTTGTGAAGAAGCTTAAAGCCGGATTTGGATACAAAAAGATTTCCCAAGCTTTAAACATCCCAAGGAGCACTGTGTAAGCGATAATATTGAAATGGAAGGAGTATCAGACCACTGCAAATCTACCAAGACCTGGCCGTCCCTCTAAACTTTCAGCTCATACAAGGAGAAGACTGATCAGAGATGCAGCCAAGAGGCCCATGATCACTCTGGATGAACTGCAGAGATCTACAGCTGAGGTGGGAGACTCTGTCCATAGGACAACAATCAGTCGTATATTGCACAAATCTGGCCTTTATGGAAGAGTGGCAAGAAGAAATCCATTTCTTAAAGATATCCATAAAAAGTGTTGTTTAAAGTTTGCCACAAGCCACCTGGGAGACACACCAAACATGTGGAAGAAGGTGCTTTGGTCAGATGAAACCAAAATTGAACGTAAAAGCAACACAGCTCATCATCCTGAACACACCATCCCCACTGTCAAACATGGTGGTGGCAGCATCATGGTTTGGGCCTGCTTTTCTTCAGCAGGGACAGGGAAGATGGTTAAAATTGATGGGAAGATGGATGGAGCCAAATACAGGACCATTCTGGAAGAACCTGATGGAGTCTGCAAAAGACCTGAGACTGGGACGGAGATTTGTCTTCCAATAAGACAATGATCCAAAACATAAAGCAAAATCTACAATGGAATGGTTCAAAAATAAACATATCCAGGTGTTAGAATGGCCAAGTCAAAGTCCAGACCTGAATCCAATCGAGAATCTGTGGAAAGAACTGAAAACTGCTGTTCACAAATGCTCTCCATCCAACCTCACTGAGCTCGAGCTGTTTTGCAAGGAGGAATGGGAAAAAATGTCAGTCTCTCGATGTGCAAAACTGATAGAGACATACCCCAAGCGACTTACAGCTGTAATCGCAGCAAAAGGTGGTGCTACAAAGTATTAATTTAAGGGGGCTGAATAATTTTGCACGCCCAATTTTTCAGTTTTTGATTTGTTAAAAAAGTTTGAAATATCCAATAAATGTCGTTCCACTTCATGATTGTGTCCCACTTGTTGTTGATTCTTCACAAAAAAATACAGTTTTATATCTTTATGTTTGAAGCCTGAAATGTGGCAAAAGGTCGCAAAGTTCAAGGGGGCCGAATACTTTCGGAAGGCACTGTAGTTGAGGTAATGGATGTCATATGTACATGTAGGTCGGGGTAAAGTGACATTGTTGTTGCTCTGTGTAGTGTTTCTGTGTTGTTGTTGTATTTCTCCACAGCGTCTAGTGTTTAGTTTATTTGTTATTTGGCATATATGCTGAAACAGGAAGTGTTGTGACTGTGTACGGTACAGTTCCAGATCTATTTTCTTCCTCGCCAGAGAGCTGGAAAGCAGATTATGAGTCATTTCTATTTCCTCTTGGCTTGTCACTTATCTGACATTCATTTTATGGAGATTAACTCGGATCCCAAAGTATTAGAAATGTCTGTTTGCAAACGAAAACACCTGCCGTTTATCTTAGCTTTACTCTTAGTTCGGTCAAATAACCACCCACCTTTTCTTCTGTGAGGGAGAGAGAGAGAGAGATGAGACCGAGAGAGAGGTGAGGTAGAATGTCAGTGCCCGCTGTTCACTGTTTTCTCCTCCACACTAGACGGTTTGTTCATGAACTCATAACCCTTTGCTTGTGTGTTATTGTGCAGACAGAGACTCATTTAGTTTGTTCTGTAGTCCCATTTTGAAATGGAAATGTGTCATGAGGTGGAAAGCCATACACATTCCGGTTTGCTGACAGAATAGGTAGGTTGCAAGCATTCGTAGCCTGAACCACATGTGCGTTGGATCTTGTTTTAATAGCAGAAGTGAAGCAGTGTGTCACATACAGTCCTGTTTATTGTAATGTTGTTTGTTTGTGTACAATATACTGTAGATAGGTTCATGTGAGTGTGTGTGCCTCTGAGTTCATCCATATCATTTTCCATTGCTCTTAAAAAGCAACCTAGATACATACAGTATCTGCTGTTTAGACACCACTGGTTTAAACAGTGCTGTTCTCTTGTCTATGGAGTTAAGTATTATTTGACTCTGGGTGTCAGTTAGCTAGCCGGGAGGTGACGTGTCTCTCTCAGGCGTACCGTGTCAGTATCCAGGCAGATCACAACAGACCAGACATAGAGCCTCCTGTATGTTTGTCTTTGTCTGTGTGTGTAGCCTCGGGGGCCACAGGTTTCAGCTCCTGCCAACAGATGCATGCCATCTCCATTCTCCATTCTCCACCCTCCAAACCCCAAAATGGTCCCCATGGGGAAAGTCTGGGGGTCTGACTGCCCTCTATTGATCTCTCACATACATGTGTCTGACCTGAGCTAATCTTTACCAGACAGGTGGGGAATGTAGGACAATATAGGCTAATATAGGCAAAAGTGCACAAAACACGTTGTTAACTAGCATGTCATTGAGTTTGATTTCAAGTTAGCTTAGCATTTCATCCAGGTGGGGATGTTTTGAAGTTTAATTATAAAGATGAATGTTTCTTTGACAGTACCGTGCAGTTGAAGGGGATCATGCTATAGCCCTGGCATACACTTTCCAAACAGGCCCGATTGGGAAGCATTTGGATGTATTATTGAGGTCATTGATATTCAGTGGAGTAGAGCCTTTAGTAGGTAAATTCTATTCTTAAGAAGACTGTGCATTTTGCCAGGTAGACAAATACAATCATGTCAAGTATTACACATTACACGTTGTGAATTACCAATCTAAAGCTGTGCAGCATACTGCCTTCTCTCGTTCACTTTAGTCATGAATCAAAACTGACTCGCCTGTATTGTGGTGTTGCTGGGTTGTGTCTTGTTGCTGTCTCATTTTTCCACTATTACCTGTAGAGGTCGACCGATCATGATTTTTCAACGCCGATGCCGATACCGATTATTGGAGGACCAAGAAAGCCGATACCGATTATTCGGCCGATTTTTATTTATTTATTTGTAATAATGCCAATTACAACAATACTGAATGAACACTTATTTTAACTTAATATAATACATCAATAATATCAATTTAGCCTCAAGTAAATAATGAAACATGTTCAATTTGGTTTAAATAATGCAAAAACAAAGTGTTGGAGAAGAAAGTAAAAGTGCAATATGTGCTATGTAAGAAAGCTAACGTTTCAGTTCCTTGCTCAGAACCTGAGAACATATGAAAGCTGGTGGTTCCTTTTAACATGAATCTTCAATATTCCCAGGTAAGAAGTTTTAGGTTGTAGTTATTATTGGACTATTTCCCTCTATACCATTTGTATTTCATGAACCTTTGACTATTGGATGTTCTTATAGGCACTTTAGTATTGCCAGTGTAACAGTATAGCTTCCGTCCCTCTCCTCGCTCCTCCCTGGGCTCGAACCAGCAACACAACGACAACAGCCACCATCGAAGCAACGTTACCCATGCAGAGCAAGGGGAACAACTACTGGAAGGCTCAGAGCGAGTGACGTTTGAAACGCTATTAGCGCGCTAACTAGCTAGCCATTTCACTTCGGTTACACCAGCCTCATCTCGGGAGTTGATAGGCTTGAAGTTATAAACAGCGCAATGCTTGACGCACAACGAAGAGCTGCTGGCAAAGCGCACGGAAGTGCTGTTTGAATGAATGTTTACGCGCCTGCTTCTGCCTACCACCGCTTAGTCAGATAATTAGATACTTGTATGCTTGTATGCTCAGTCAAATTATATGCAACGCAGGACACACTAGATAATATCTAGGAATATCATCAACCATGTGTAGTTAACTAGTGATTATGATTGATTGTTTTTTACAAGATACGTTTAATGCTAGCTAGCAACTTACCTTGGCTTACTGCATTCGCGTAACAGGCAGTCTCCTTGTGGAGAGCAACGAGAGAGGCAGGTCATATTGCGTTGGACTAGTTTAACTGTAAGGTTGCAAGATTGGATCCCCCAAGCTGACAAGGTGAAAATCTGTCGTTCTGCCCCTGAACGAGGCAGTTAACCCACCGTTCCTAGGCAGTCATTGAAAATAAGAATGTGTTCTTAACTGACTTGCCTAGTTAAATAAAGGTATAAAAATAAAAAATACATTTAAAAAAAATGTTATTAAAATTATAATTTTAATCGGCAAATCAGCGCCCAAAAAATACCAATTTCCGATTGTTATGAAAACTTGAAATCGTCGCTAATTAATCGGCCATTCCGATTGATCGGTCGATCTCTAATTACCTGTATTGTGTATGTTCATCTGGAGTGGTGCTGTGTTGTGTATTGTTGCTCTGTGTAGTGTTTCTGTGTTGACTTATTTCTCCACAGCAACTAGTGTTTTGTTTATTTGTTATTTTGTTGTGTCTTGTCACTGTGCTGTTGTTTTATTACTGCCCCACCTCACCTGTATTGTGACCTTTTCTTTCCCTCTCCTATTATTGTTCTCTCTCTCTCCCTCTCTGCAGGTCTACAGGCTTCTCAGAGGTGATCGTGGTGGTGGGGGGCTGTGAGAGGGTGGGGGGGTTCAACCTGCCTTACACAGAGTGTTACGACCCTGTGACAGGAGAGTGGAAGTCCCTGGCCAAGCTCCCAGAGTTCACCAAGTCAGAGTACGCCGTCTGTGCCCTCCGCAACGACATCCTGGTCTCAGGTGAGCTCCTCACCCTTTGCTTGCCACCCTAAGGAGAGATCAACACGGATTAGTCATGGAAGAATGTCATATTGATTATTTAAAAAATGAATAGGTTATGTCATGACAGAGATCAGGAAGTACTTACTCCAATTGGTAAATTAGTATTAACCCTCTTTCATTGTTTAACTAGAAATACTGGTTAAGTCTGTACCATATAGCTGTCACTTAATCAGTTGTCTTGAAAATAAACGAGACGAGGAAAGGAACCACTTAACACTATTGGAGGAAAGGAGACTATAGCTCTATTAAGGGAAGAACTCTATTAAAGCCTATTAATACGCAGCCTTAAGAGTACCTCAGCTATGTGGTCCCTCACTGTGGAGTAAAGGAAAGGGAGTAATGTGATGGTCGTTTGCCACGTATTTGTTATACCCCAGCCCGTTTGAAAAAGAGGAAAATGTAAGAGCAACATCTGGACACACTCTGCAGGCGTGGTGCCCAGGGAGGCCCTTATTGGCCAGCTCACTCATCTCTTCCCATTGGCCAAGAGCCAGGGTCACATGGCTCTTTGCTCTTTATAGCTTTCAAGGATAAAGTTGCTTCTACAGTTTGATCTATGGTCAGTTTAAAATGTTTCCTCTAATGGTTGAGGTTAGTGTTTAGGGAAGGTTAGCTGATCCTAGATCTGTGTCAGTGGGCAACTTCTACCCAGAGTGTTTATAGCCTTTTGACCGGGCTGATTAATGCTGGGAGAAGTGTGCTGCCAAGTTTGGCACAAAATACCCTTTTTAAAGCCTCACTGGACCCAAATTGAACAGGGCAGCGGTATAATAACGTCATCTACACTCCCTAATGAAAACAGCATGGGTACTATTGAAATACCATACCCCGCTCGAATTAGCTGTAAACAAACATTTAAACATATATTTTGTCATGACAGCTAACACATTAGAGGAGTTGGCTCCAAACTGATCTGAAACTATAGGCTAATAAAGAACCATCATCACAGAAACATAGAAATCTATCCAACTTTGACAAAGGTTGTATTGGGTTTAATGTACATTGTGGGGTTTACATCATAGCATTGGTGCTAATTGGGATTGTTTTTGCTCAAAAGCAATTAATTAGCCTCAGATAACAAACATGCTAAAAGTACAAATCTGCCAAAGTACAGGGAGAAAAGAGACAAAGAATGAAAAGAGAGATCAACGGTTCATTTTATTGGACTCCTGAGTGACATGTTTTGTATGATAGGAAGATGTATGCAGTATCAAATGTCGACAGATAGCAACGTTAGCAATGACATGTGTGGAAGAACAGGGGAATGTGGCTCAGAATCAGCATCACACACAGCATCAACCCTAAACATGACCCTGGCCATGACTGTCTTTCCCACAGTGACTGCATACTTGAGCTCACAACACTCACTATCAATGATCAATATGACCAAACGGTTCACCTCTCCACTCACCATTGTGGGAATCCATACTTGAGCTGGTGTCAGTGGGACATTTGGGTGGCCATTTGACCACGTTAACCAGACCAACCATGTTTTGTATGATAGGAATATAACATTTCTTAGCTGAATTTGGCTGTATTCTCCCTGATTATATGAATGTATACTGTATGAAAAGTCGACAGTTAGCCACGTTTATCTGAAGCTGCTTGGTCTGTTAGCATAGCTGCTATCAAGCTGGCTAGGCTTCCTTGACAGCTTGAACACAGCCCGCGATATGGTTAACCCTTGTGGCTGGGACTGCGGATTGTTCTGGGCTTGTGGCTGTTTAAATCACTGCTGTTGTCCATCTGCCCTGCGACCTGTCCTGGTTTGAGCTGCATGGAGTACCAGCAGTAGCCAACGTTGCTACCATGCTGTCAAAAGCTAATGAAGAGGACAGTGTTTCTCTATCACAGGTGCGTGATCTTTTAAATCAACAAAAATATGTCTAAAAGCAGTTGTCACAGCAACAGGAAAATAGCTTCAAGAGCTTTATCCAAATAATTGTCCATTCAACTAACAAAAGAATGGACGATCTGACCAGAGATGTCCAGTACCTTAACAACAGTTTGTAGTTCTACCAGGAAGAGGTGGATGTCCTGAAAGAGGCTTGCAGCAAGATGACAACAAACTGTAAGTCTGTGAGAGATGACATCAGCAAAGTCTGTTAATCATTATTAACAATGACTGGGAAAACAGATGATCTATTCTAGAGGGACAGTCCAGATGGAATAATATTGTTGTGGATGGCATACCAGAGTCTCTACATGTCAACTGGACAGAGTCTGAGGTGAAATTGAGAAATATTATCACAGAAAAGCTGCAGACGGATCATAGGAAGATTGAGGTGGAGCACGCCCACGGGACTGGAAAACCTGTAACTAGCCCAGGTGGCTGGAAAACCTGTAACCAGCCCAGCTGACTGGAAAACCTGTAACCAGCCCAGGTGACAGACCCAGGCCAATAGTGGTCAAGTTCCTAAGGTTCAAGGATAAGATGGCTGCTCTGAAGAGAGCCAAGAACTTGAGAGGAACCAACATCTTCCTCAACAAGGACTACTCGTAAGCTGTGTGCCAGAGGCAAAAAATAACGGCCAGAGTAATTGTCAACCCTCCATCCCAAAAATCTGGGAGAAGTGAGAGGGCTACATCACACACACACACACACACACACACACACACACACACACACACTGTGCACCAACTGACACTCACAAGTGCCTGATTGACTGACTTTATCGTCCGAAAAAAGTTATTTTCATGCTTTTTTATTTATTCTTATATTATGTCTATCTCTGATAAGTTACCCAGGAAAGGGCTAAAAATAGCCCATATTAATATACTGTATGTAGCCTTAGAAATACGGTTAATGAAATCAATAACTTCCTAACAACAGATAACATTCATATACAGTTGAAGACGGAAGTTTACATACACCTTAGCCAAATACATTTAAACTCAGTTTTTCACAATTACTAACATTTATTCCTAGTAAAAAATCCCTGTCTTAGGTCATTTAGGATCACCACTTTATTTAAAAATGTGAAATGTCAGAATAATAGTAGAGAGAATGATTTCTTTCAGCTTTTATTTCTTTCATCACATTCCCAGTGGGTCAGTAGTTTGATATAAACTCAATTAGTATTTGGTAGGATTGCTTTTAAATTGTTTAACTTGGGTCAAATGTTTTGGATAGCCTTCCACAAGCTTCCCACAATACGTTGGGTGAAGTATGGCCCATTCCTCCTGACAGGGGTGGTGTAACTGGGATTGATTTGCAATTTTCACACCAAAGTACGTTCATCTCTAGGAGACAGAACGTATCTCTTCCTGAGTCAGTATGACGGCTGCGTGGTCCCAATGTGTTTATACTTGCGTACTATTGTTTGTACAGATGAACATGGTACCTTTTGGCTTTTGGAAATTGCTCCCAAGGATGAACCAGACTTGAACCAATTTTTTTTCTCAGGTCTTGGCTGATTTCTTTTGATTTTCCCATGATGTCAAGCATTGGGGCACCTAGTTTGAAGGTAGTCCTTGAAATACATCCACAGGTACACCTTCAATTGACTCGAATTGTTAATTAGCCTATCAGAAGCTTCTAAAGCCATGACATAATTTTCTAGAATCTTCCAAGCTGTTTGAAGGCCCAGTCAACTTATTTTATGTAAACTTCTGACCCACTGGAATTATGATACAGTGAAATAATCTGTCTGTAAACAATTGTTGGAAAAATGACTTGTGTCATGCACAAAGTAGATGTCCTAACCAACTTGCCAAAACTATAGTTTGTTAACAAGAAATGTGTAAAGTTGGTTGAAAAATGAGTTTTAATGACTCCAACCTTAGTGTATGTAAACTTCCGCCTTTAACTGTATAAGCCCTCTCTGAGACCCACTTAGATACTTCCTTTGATGATACAGCAGTAGCAATACAAGGATATAACATCTACAGAAGAGACGGGAATGGGAACATTTTTGCTTGTCATTTAGAGTTTTGTAAAGTTAGTGTGGGTGAGGTGGACAAATTATTGTTGTCCATCAATAATGAGAAACCACCTGGTATTGACAACTTAGATGGAAAGCTACTGAGGATGGTAGCAGACTATATTCCCACTATCTTTCATCTGGATATGGATGAATGTTTTTGTCCTCAGATCTGGAGGGAAGACAAAGTCATGCCACGACCCAAGAATGGTAAAGCACCCTTTACTGGTTCTAACAGCCGACCAATAGGCTTGTTGCCGATTCTTAGAAAACTTTGGGGAAAAAACTAATTAATTGCTATTTATCTGTAAACAAATTAATAACATACTTTACCTGCATTGCTTGCTGTTTGGGATTATAGGCTGGTGTCATGACGTTGGCCTGGGGGTAAGTTTATGACAGTCATAAATACCTCTTCCCCCTTTTTCCTCTCTCTACCCTACTGATGTGACATTTGAAAACCCCTTGGTTAACATAGAGAATCTGGGAACATCAGAAGGTGGGGGGAAATGAACTATATTCTGGTAATCTAACCAATTGAACATATGCGGTGGTACTTACTGAAAATGATGTCAGTTCGGTTGTCATCTGAGACAATGATAGGATGTCATCAATGATAGGATGACATAAACTCTACAGTGGAAAGTCTACACCAGAGTTATCGGATTCACATGGAATTGTTGTTCAATTTAAATGTTTGAATATAAAATGATTGGTGACGAGATTAAATGTAATTTTAGATGCCAAATGAGAGATTTGGGCTCTGCTCAGTCAGTGGCTGTGAAGAGACATGGGTTATACAACTTTTCAAACACACCCTTCTCGCTCCACTATATAAAGCCTTGACGAAAATGTAACCTCCTGTTCCGAGGATGTGAGGACAACGGTCCGATGTCAGAATGGTTCAGATAATAACTACAGAACGAAGCCAACCTCAGCGTGAGCTTTGGTTGCGAATGGTATGAACTTTGAACTCTTATTCACTACAGAAGTGATACCTCCTAGCCGTTGAGTTAGCAACAGCAGCTGCAAACGTAGGCTAGGAAAGAACAGACAGAGTATTCCGTCTACCACACAACGACGTTACTACAACGTATTCAATTTACCACCAGAGACATTCTTCAAAGGTCTCGGTTGGGCAACACGGCCTTCCATCTACCACCAACCTACCGATGCGCAGCTCAGAGTAAATATTCATTGCATTTTCCTTTTCCAAATGGGCGGTAATTTAGAATGCATAAGATACTGTATTTACGATAGCACAGCTTCGCCCTTTGTTCCTCAGTCTTCCCGCTCTTTCACTCAAACCCAGCCCCTTTTCTTTTGTGTAACCAACTGTCATATCTGTTCCGCCCGCTAGGGACAATTTCCTTTATGACTTAATTTGTAATCCAGATATAATTCATTCTGTGTTTATGTAATTCTGTGTGATTAGTTAAGTATTTAGTAAATAAATATTTAACCCAATTTTGTATTGCTGATTCAACTTGTTAGCCAGGGTTCGTTTACAAGGTTTACAAGAATTTACAACTTTCAGATGAGACTGAATTAAGGTGACCATTAATATTGACTGCTATTGATGTAAAATATTACTAGGTCTTTAAGAGTTTATTCGGAAGATAACAGCTCTATAAATATTATTTTGTGGTGCCTCTAGTTAATTACATTTTCATGATTAGCTCAATCAGGTAATATTAATTACGGAGAAAGGATTTTATAGAATAGCATGTCGTATCACTTAATCCGGCATAGCCAAAGACACGACACTGGGTTTCTGTACCGCACTTTGTGACATCAGCTGATGTAAGAAGGGCTTTATAAATACATTTGATTGACTTTCAGCATGCTTGATAACAACACAAATGACAGGACTGACACAAATGATTGCTGAATGGTTGAAAGAAAGAAATAACAATAAGATTGTGGGAGCGGTATTGATAGATTTTAGTGGTGCTTTTGATGTTATTGACCATAACTAGTTATTGGCTTTCAAACTCTGCCATATCACAGAAGCCTGTGTGTCTATGTATGCTAATGATTCAACATTATACACGTAAGCAACCACGTCTAGTGAAATCACTGCAACCCTAAACAAAAAGTTTACGTCTGTTTTAGAATGGATGGCCAGTAATAAACTAATCCTGAACATCTCTAAAACTAAAAGCATTGTATTTGGTACAAGTTTTCCCTAAGTTCTAAACCTCCACTAAATCTGATAGTGAATAATGTGGCTGTTGAGCATGTTGAGGAGACTAAATTACTTGGTGTTACGTTGGATACAAAAACTTTCATGGTAAAAACACATTGATTAAATGGTTAAAAAGATGGGGAGAGGTCTGTCCGTGATAAAGAGATGCTCTGGTGTTTTGGCACCCCACTCCACAAAACAAGTCCTGCAGTGCCAAGTTTGATCTTATCTTGATTACTGCCCAGTCATATGCTCAGGTGCTGCAAAGATGGGCCTAGAAAAACGTGTTCTTCACTGTAATCGGAGGGATAATATCAATAGTATCCATGCCGGTCTCTCTTGGCTAAAAGTAAAGGAGAGACTGATTGCATGGAACTACCTTTCATCTCGGATTGCTCAAGTGAACAGCAAACCTGGCTTTAAAAAACCTGTAAAAACCTTAAATGTAAGAGCAACACCTCATGGCACAACACCTCTTCCCTATTTGACGTATTTGATGAAGCTCCCGACAAACAGTTATTGTGCTGACGTTAATTCCTGAGGCAGTTTGGAATTCGTTAGTGAATGTTGCATCCTAGGACAGACAATTTTTACACGCTACGTGCTTCCGCACTCGGCAGTCCTGTTCTGTGAGCTTGTTTGGCCTACCACTTCACGGCTGAGCCGTTGTTGCTCCTAGACGTTTCCACTTCACAATAACAGCACTTATAGTTGACGTGGGCAGTTCTAGCAGGGCAGAAACTTGACAAACTGACTTGTTGGAAAGGTGGCATCCTATGACTGTGCCATGTTGAAAGTTACTGAGCTCTTCAGTAAGGCCATTCTACTGCCAATGATTGTCTATGGAGATTGCATGGCTGTGTGCTCAATTGTATATACCTGTCAGTAATGGGTGTTGCTGAAATAGCCAAATCCACAAATTGGAAGGGGTGTACACATAGTTTTGTACATATAGTGTATATACATGTAGGTAGGGGTAAAAGTGACTAGGCAATCAGGATAGATAATGAACAGAGTAGTGTGTGTGTCAGTGTAGTATGTGTGAGTTTGTGGGTAGAGTCCAGTGAGTATGTATAGAGCCAGTGCAAAAACAAGGTCAGTCAATGCAAATAGTCTGGGTAGCCATTTGATTAAGACAGGTTACCGTGGCGATGTTAGGCACAGGGGCTATGGTGGTCCGCTTGAAACAAGTAGGTATTACAGACTGGGTCAGGGAGAGGTTTAAAATGTCAGGCTGGTCCGCGCATGCGCTGAGTACGCGTCCTGGTAATTCACCTGGCCCTGCGGCCTTGTGAATGTTAACTTCGGCTAAGGAGAGCAGGATTACATAGTTGTCCGGAACATCTGGTGCTCTCATGCATGGTTCAGTGTTTAGGGCATTTCATCTTGTAGGCTCGCGTCACAGGGAAGCTCGCGGCTGGGTTCCCCTTTGTAATCCGCGATAGTCTGTAAACGCTGACACATCCGATGAGCATCAGAGCCGGTGTTGTGGGATTTGATCTTTGTCCTGTATTAATGCCAGAAGCTGTTTTCAATCATAGGAAATGGAGGAAACATTATGTACAAAAAAAGTTCAGATCAGCGCAAAAATGACAAAATAGCGCAAATTGTCATGAGCCCGTAAAACGGTTGCTATTCACTCCAGTTCCATTCTTTTCTTGATGCCCCTCTCCTTGACATTTCCTAAGGGGTATTTTTGGCGTGCAAGTTTGTTCCTCTCTACGATCTCATGATTAGGAGTATGTGACCAACACTTGCTTCCTGTGAGAACAGACCTGGTTTGAAAGGCTTATGAGTAGGTTCAATGTCATGAAGTATTTAAGGCTTTTTTTGTCTAGAAAACTGGTTCTTGTCATATGCTTTGTTTGTTTTTTGGAGACCGATAGGGGCCTATAGGGTAGTCATCAATACCTTGTGTTCTGAATGACAGACAGACACAACTATTAGAGGGTTATACAATAGTCCCATACCACTACCCACCAATAAAAAGTAACAATGGCTGTGTACTATTACTGATAACATGACTTCTTGTGTCCTTTCCTTAATCTTCACCTAAAATATGTGGCAGGTGGCAGCCACATATTATTATGTTTCAGACATAATTTTCACATATAGGAGGGATTTATCTCAATGGACATATGAACATAACTAGTTAACTGTCTTGGCGAGTCCCAAAAGATACCAACACATTTGTTTTTGCTGGCCAGCCTTGTATATGTTGCTGTTTACTGGAGTACACAGCCACCCTTTCTTAATTATGGTTAAACACCCATTCTAAGCCCAACAGACGGATTCAGAAATCATTTAATATTGTTGTTAGACGATAAGCCCAACTATTATACTATGTTAAGTCCTTTTATTAAATCAGCTGCTCCTCCTGTCAGTTGGGGCATCTCAGTTTAGAACTGGAGGGGGGAAATGTAGATGGGACTTCTGATCTTTTAAAGCTTAGCAATTAGTTTAAAAGCAATTATATTTTATGTATCATATATTGTAATTAAGACACATGATTATGCTATTGGATATGTTTTTATGTCACAATATGACTTATCTCCTGGTTTACTTGCTTATTGTTGTTCATCTTGTTGTTGTGTGATTTTGTTGATGCTGAGTCTGGCTAATATGCATGGCCATACTGGTAAGTCTTTTTTCCTGCACTCTCTCTCAACATAGCCTCCCAAACACTGAACCATCTATTTGTTTAGAAGGATGATTCTGAAGAGGGTTTCTTTCTTGGACACTCAGCATTCATGTCAATCTCCCAACATCTTCATGTTACTTCAGAGGGAACTAATGTACAGTACTTTACTGCTTCTAAGTTAAAGTTTGCACCTCTCTTCCTTAAAATATATACATTTTCCTGGTGTTTTTACGGCTTTATTCTATAGCCCTTTGTTTCTCTCTTGTGTTAGCAAAAAAGTAGTGTTTGTTCAGTGCCGTGTCTTGGTTTCTCTCTTGTGTTAGCAAAAAAGTAGTGTTTGTTCAGTGCCGTGTCTTGGTTTCTCTCTTGTGTTAGCAAAAAAGTAGTGTTTGTTCAGTGCCGTGTCTTGGTTTTTCGCAAGGATCAGTGGGGCCTTTTGATTGACTCAGGCTGAGAGAGAGAGAGAGAGAGAGGGAGGGAGAGAGGGAGGGAGGGAGAGAGAGATATGTCTGTAACCTGGTTGCCTTAATAGCTACACTGTTGTTGTTCCTTCTCACTGAGGAGAATATAAAAAAAGAAATTCTTAAACCGGGAGTGGGTAGAGACCGGCAGTAGGGGAAATAATCAGACTGCTGCTTTATAGAAAATGAAGATATCCTGTTTCTCATTTAAAGTCTTGTGCTAGGCAGGGGTATGCATGTGCTATACGTATGTGCTGTGTTTGAAGGCCCTGTAAAAAGTCAGGTTGCGCGTGGTTGTGTCATGCATGTGGTGTTTGTAAGCACCTGTAAAGAGCCATGGTGCTTGTGTGTTCGTGACATACGTGTGTGTTGTTTGCTCCGTGTCGAAGTACACTTTGATCAGCAGGATTGCCCATAAAGCCTAGCTCAAACCTTTCGCTCAGATAAGACAGTGAGTATGTGTACATGCACACATTGCACAGTAATACTTTTTATATTAAACTGGCAGTAGGCAGATGATTCACAAAACACCTGGTTTTCTGAGCAATCTTTTTAATTCTTAGGACATGTTAACACCTTAAATGGCAGTATTTTTGATCTGCACGTGTTAGCACCAGCTGAGTGAGCCTCCTGAATGTTTGCATCTTAGAAGTAGTTTATATGTCGGAATCAAATGCGCTTCCCAAAAATAACATGCTCGCTGTGGTCGAACATACATATTGATTTGCAATTTTTTCTTGCATTTATCAGAGTGCCGTCAGGTAGCTTGTGTTCATGTAAACATAATTATTAGGGAAATCATTCTTGCAGAGCATGTAAACGTTTAAATCAAATGATTATATTAATCTGACTATCCACAATAATCGGGTTTATTCTGTGCATGTAACCGTACTTAGTGTCAGCTGTGCCTTACTAAATGTGGCCTTGACATTTCAACCCAAATACATAACCCATTCACAATTTGGATGTTGCTCAAGATCAACTTATTCTATTTATGAAGAAATGTCTTTATTAGATGAAATTGGTTTGAATTGGAACCAAGGGCTTATTTTGGGGTAGATACAGGCTTTGTTTTTTGGGCTATTGCTGTGTGTCAATACAATTACATTTGAGATTAGTGAAAACAACCAAAGACAATGACAAGTTAGCTAAAAAACACTGGTGTAGACGGTTCGGTAAACTACACTCACGTGTTGAGTAACTTTGCCTAACACTCTGGCTAGCTCTCAGAGTTAATGCCTAGGCTTGAGTTCAGTGGGCTAACATCATCCTAAGTCACTCAGTGTCAAGGCTAACGGTGTTGTGTGTGTTTTCCAGGGGGCCGTATCAACGGCAGAGATGTGTGGATGTACAACTCTCAGCTCAACCTATGGATCCGAGTTGCTTCACTCAACAAAGGACGCTGGAGACACAAGATGGTGGTCCTACTGGGGAAGGTAAGCAGATCACTGTTCAGACACCCCGTTATTTCATCATCTTCGTCTTTATCTAATTATATATACAGTGCCTTGCAAAAGTATTCAGACCCCTTGGATTTTGTCACAATTTATTGTTACAAGGTGGAATTTAAATGGATTGAATTGTCAGTTTTTGTCAACAATCTACACAAAATACTCTAACGTCAAGGTGGACCAAAAAATATATGTTTTTCTTTTTATAAGATGAATAAAAATGAACTAATAACTAAAATATAGTTGATCATGCGCTGGTGCGTATTCAGCTCCCTGAGTCCATACATAAACACATTTTGGCATCCATTCCAGCTGTGAGTGTTTCTGGGTAAGTCTCTAAGAGCTTTACACACCTTGATTGTGCAATATTTGCCTATTATTCTTCTCAAAATTCTTCAAGCTCTGTCAAGTTGGTTGTTGATCATGGCTAGACAGCCATTCTCAAGTCTCAAGTCTATTTCAAGCAGATTTAAGTAAAAACTGTAACTTGGCCACTTAGGAACATTCAATATCTTCTTTGTGAGCAACTCCAGTGTAGAATTGGCCTTGTGTTGGAAGTTATTGTCCTACTGAAAGGTGAATTCCTCTGTGTCTGGTGTAAAGCAGACTGAAGCATGTTTTGTTCTAGGTTTTTGCCTGTGTATCCCTTTGCCCTGTTTTTTGCAGTATTGCTTTATTGCCTTGTTGCATACAATATGCATGTTTTGGAATATTTTGTGTTTTCACTCTGTCATTTAAGTCATTATCGTGAAGTCACAATGTTGTTGATCCATCCTAAGTTCTCTCCCATCACAGCCATTGAACTCCGTAGCTGGTTAAAATCACCATTGGCCTCGTGGTAACGTTCCTGAGCAGTTTCATTCCTCTCCTGCAGCTCAGTTCAGAAGGACGACTGTATCTTTGAGGTGTCTGGGTGGTTAAATACATAATACACAGCATAATTATTAACTAGACCATGATTAAAGAGATATTCAATGTCTGTGTCAGGTATACTACCTCTCCGGCGCTCGAGGCCACCAGGCTGCTCATTATTACGCGCACCTGTCACCATCGTTACGCGCACCAGCGCATGATCAGACTCACCTGGACTCTATCGCCTGCCTGATTACCTTCCCTACATATGACACTCCCTTTGGTTCTTTCCCCAGGCGTTATTGTTTCTGTTCCAGTGTTCATGTCTGTACGCTACCTGTGTTTCTTGTTTTGTTATATGTACATTTATTTGTTAAATACACTCCCTGAACTTGCTTCCCGACTCTCAGCGTACACGCTAATCTGATTTGTGATTGTTACCTATCACTGCCCTTATTTAGGAGGCTTTCGAAAAGCTCCCTGCTCTTTGTAGTTGAATCTGTGCTTGAAATTCAATACTTGACTAAGGGATCTTACAGATGTTGTATGTATCTGGGACAGAGGAAGGGTTAGTCATTTAAAATTCATGTCAACAGACTGAGTCCATGTGATTTGTTAAGCCAAATTTGACTCCTGAACTAATTTAGGCTTGCCTAAACATAGGGCCTGAATACTTATACAATAAATATATTTTAGTTATGAAATGTTTTATTAATCTTCCACTTTGAGTATATTATTGACAAAATTATTATTGACAAAAAGACAATTAAAACCATGTTAATCCCACTTTGTAACACAATAAAATGTGAAGAACTCCAAGGGGTCTGAATGCTTTTGCAAGGCACTGTACATTATCTATCTCAATGCTGGACAAAGTAAGCAGGTGATCTCCCTTTACAGATCTTTGATCAGACACCCATTACTTCTCTTCCTGTTTATCTACAGTGTCTTCAGAAAGTATTCATATCCCTTGACTTGTTCCACATTTTGATGTGTTACAGAGTCCACATTTTGTTGTGTTACAGATTCCACATTTTGTTGTGTTACAGATTCCACATTTTGTTGTGTTACAGATTCCACATTTTGTTGTGTTACAGATTCCACATTTTGTTGTGTTACAGATTCCACATTTTGTTGTGTTACAGATTCCACATTTTGTTGTGTTACAGATTCCACATTTTGTTGTGTTATATATATTTTTCTCTCTCTCTACACACAATACCCCATAATGACAAAGTGAAAACGTGTTTTGCAATTGTTTGCTAGACAGCGATTCTCAACTCTTGCCATAGATTTTCAATCCGATTTAAGTCAAAACTGTAACTATGCCACTCAGGGACATTCAATGTCGTCTTGGTCAGCAACTCCAATGTATATTTGGCCTTGTGTTGTTGTCCTGCTGAAAGGTGAATATGTCTCCTAGTGTCTGTTGGAAAGCAGACTGAAATAGATTATCTCTATTCCGTTTCCTTTTATCCTAAAAACAGTTTTACATTAGTGGCTTATTGCAAACAGGAGAGGCATGTTGCATGTTTTGGACTATTTTTATTCTGTACAGGCTTCCTTCTTTTCACTCTGTCATTTAGGTTAGTATTGTGGAGTAACTACTGTCCTAACACCGCCATTAAACTCACCATTGGCCTCATGGTGAAATCCCTGAGCAATTTCCCTCCTCGCCGAAAGTGTCTGGGTGTACTTATACCCCATCCAAAGTGTAATTAACAACTTCACCATACTAAAATGGGTATTTTTTTTAACCCGTTTACCAGTAGGTGCACTTCTTTGCGAGGTAGTGGAAAACCTACCAGGTCTTTGTGGTTGAATCTGTGTTTGAAATTCACTGCTCGACTGAGGGACCTTACAGATAATTGTATGTGTGCGGTACAGAGATGAGGTAGTGTGGTGGCATTTTTCTGCTTTACCAAATGAGGAGAGAGTTACAAACTTCACACACCAGTCAGAGTTACACTTAAACTACATATTTTTAATAAGAGCTTTGCAATAGCCTTTTTGACTTTCAATGATGCGCTATCTCTAATGAACCATTGAAGTACCAACAGAAAAGTACAAAGATCTTTTATAGCCAAGATACACCCCTCTCAACTTACATGACGAATCACAGGATCTTAGGAACAGTTCACGAAGGTTAAGATTTGTATGAAAGATAGCTATAAAACATACCAGACAGTTACTGCTGTGTCAACAGTTCTCATTGTAAAGACCTGTGTCTGGCCCTCCTACTCCAAACTGGAACCCGTCTCATCCTGGTACGGTATAGCACAATAACATTACCTCATGTTATCTGGAATGCTCTTTAGGCTTTATTACCCAAAGACATCGTAAATCTCCTCTGTCAGTGCTATCTCAGAGGCCCATCCTCATTGGAACACACACACAATACTCTATTCTGTCGATTGTAGCAACTATTATTGTCACGCCTTGGTCTTAGTATTTTGTGTTTTCTTTAATTATTTGTTCAGGCCAGGGTGTGACATGGGTTAATGTGTTGTCGTATTGGGGTTTTTGTAGGCATTGGGATTGTGGCTGATTAGGGGTGTGTCTAGCGTAGGCTTGGCTGCCTGAGGCAGTTCTCAATCAGAGTCAGGTGATTCTCGTGGTCTCTGATTGGGAACCGTATTTAGGTAGCCTGAGTTTCACTTTGTATTTCGTGGGTGATTGTTCCTGTCTTTGTGTAGTGTTCACCAGATAGACTGTATTAGGTTTCACGTTCCGTTTGTTGTTTTGTATTCTATAGTTAGTTCATGTACCGTCTTTTCTTCATTAAAGACATGAGTAACCACCACGCTGCATTTCGGTCCTCTCTTTCGACAAACGAAGAACGCCGTTACAATTCTAATGTAATACAAGCATTGTAACATAATCTTTATAACACCATCTTGCAATTTTCCACGACAGTAGTCATTCTAAAGTCAAGTTTAACACTATTATTGCAAGTAGGGTTGCAAAGGGTCGGAAACCTTCCGGTAAATTTCAGATAAAGTTCTTTACCGCAACTGGTCCTTGTAAATTGTTTTTTAAATTTCTATTGGAAGGACTTAATCATTTGCATTTATGTCTACTTATGATAAGGTTTATGTTTCTGTCTCCATATGATGTGGTAAATATATCCAATGCAAAAAAACATATTTAAATTATATGAATATTAATTTGCATATATTTCAGTTAATTCACATATATTCCCGTTAATTGCCCACGGAAAGTTTCCACCTCCTGAATATTCCCCAAAATGAGCAACCCAAATTGCAAGCTACAGCTAAAGTTGGAAGTTTACATACACTTAGGTTGGAGTCATTAAAACTAGTTTTTCAACCACTCCACAAATTTCATGTTAACAAACTATAGTTTTGGCAAGTCAGTTAGGATATCTACTTTGTTCATGACACGAGTAATTTTTCCAACAATTGTTTACAGACAATTGTTTATTTCACTTGTAATTCATTGTATCATAATTCCAGTGGGTCAGAAGTTTACATGCACTAAGTTGACTGAGCCTTTAAACAGCTTGGAAAATTCCAGAAAATAATGTCAATGCTTTAGAAGCTTCTGATAGGCTAACTGATATCATTTGAGTTAATTGGAGGTGTACCTGTGGATTTATTTCAAGGCCTACCTTCAAACTCTGTGCCTCTTTGCTTGACATCATGGGAAAATCAAAAGAAATCAGCCAAGACCTCAGAAAAATAATGTCGACCTCCACGTGTCTGGGTCATCCTTGGGAGCAATTTCCAAACGCCTGACGGTATCACGTTCATCTGTACAAACAATAGTATGCAAGTATAAACACCATGGGACCACGCAGCCGTCATACCACTCAGGAGGGGACGTGTTCTGTCTCCTAGAGATGAACATATTTGGTGCGAAAAGTGCAAATCAATCCCAGAACAACAGCAAAGGACCTTGTGAAGATACTGGAGGAAACAGGTACAAAAGTATCAATATCCACAGTAAAACGAGTCCTATATCGACATAACCTGAAAGGCCGTTCGGCAAGGAAGACGTAATTTCTCCAAAACCGCCATAAAAAGCCAGACTACGGTTTGCAACTGCACATGGGGACAAAGATCGTACTTTTTGGAGAAATGTCCTCTGGTCTGATGAAACAAAATTATAACTGTTTGGCCATAATGACCATCGTTATGTTTGGAGGAAAAAGGGGGAGTCTTGCAAGCCGAAGAACACCATCCCAAACATGTGATACAGTGAATTATAAGTGAAATAATCTGTCTGTAAACAATTGTTGGAAAAATTACTTGTGTCATGAATAAAGTAGATGTCCTAACTGACTTGCCAAAGCTATAGTTTGTTAACAAGAAGTTTGTGGAGTTGTTGAAAAAAATTGTTTTAATGACTCCAACCTTTGTGTATAACTGTGTTATAGTAGAATGAGGAAGAGTGGATACACAGTAGTTCTCCATATCCTAGATGTGATATGACATTGGTCAGCAGCAGACAGAGAATATAAGTTAGTCATGAATTCCTCCAGTGTTTTTCATTGGTGTCCCCTCCCCCTATTCTCTTTAGAAATGGTATCATCAATCCACACTGTTGAACTTTTAGAGTCTAGTTTTCCATCTCTGCCTTCTGGCTAATAATGCCATCATGTGATTAGCATCTCATGCTTCCCCCGGTTTCCTCAGGATCTACAAACCCCCACTTAAACTTAAACTCAATCTTCCTGTAGCCAGAGGGCCAGCCTAATATACAGATATGGAAATTCCCCTTTTATCTCATATAGAGGCCGGTTATGTCATATAGTTATGAAACCATAAAATCATTCAGCCTTTATAGATGGTTGAACTGTTGGCTTTGCAAAATCATCTTTCTGCCAATTCCGCTGTTATTTATTGAGCTCAGGGTGGGGTAGGTTACTTTCAAAAAGTATTCCATTGCAGTTACTAGTTACCTGTCCAAAATTGTAACTTTTAGATTACCCAAACTCAGTAACGTACTCTGGTAACATGAAATTACTTTTAGATGACTTTCCTCTTAAGAGGCATCAGAAATAGACCTAAAGGATCCATCAAACACATTTGGTGTGTCAACATAGTGGTTGCTGACTTGTGGTCAGACACGCTCAGGTGGAACAAATTAAATGGTATCCATGGTATCCAATTGGAAGTTAGAGTCTTGTCTCGTCGCTGCAACTCCCATACGGACTCGGGAGATGCGAAGGTCGAGAACCGTGCATCCTCCAACCAACAGGTACTTTTGTACCTGTTTCCTCCAGTATCTTCACAAGGTCCTTTGCTGTTGTTCTGGGATTGATTTGCACTTTTCGCACCAAATATGTTCATCTCTAGGAGACAGAACACGTCCCCTCCTGAGTGGTATGACGGCTGCGTGGTCCCATGGTGTTTATACTTGCATACTATTGTTTGTACAGATGAACGTGATACCGTCAGGCGTTTGGAAATTGCTCCCAAGGATGACCCAGACACGTGGAGGTCGACATTATTTTTCTGAGGTCTTGGCTGATTTCTTTTGATTTTCCCATGATGTCAAGCAAAGAGGCACAGAGTTTGAAGGTAGGCCTTGAAATAAATCCACAGGTACACCTCCAATTAACTCAAATGATATCAGTTAGCCTATCAGAAGCTTCTAAAGCATTGACATTATTTTCTGGAATTTTCCAAGCTGTTTAAAGGCTCAGTCAACTTAGTGCATGTAAACTTCTGACCCACTGGAATTATGATACAATGAATTACAAGTGAAATAAACAATTGTCTGTAAACAATTGTTGGAAAAATTACTCGTGTCATGAACAAAGTAGATATCCTAACTGACTTGCCAAAACTATAGTTTGTTAACATGAAATTTGTGGAGTGGTTGAAAAACTAGTTTTAATGACTCCAACCTAAGTGTATGTAAACTTCCAACTTTAGCTGTAGCTTGCAATTTGGGTTGCTCATTTTGGGGAATATTCAGGAGGTGGAAACTTTCCGTGGGCAATTAACGGGAATATATGTGAATTAACTGTCATATCACATCTAGGATATGGAGAACTACTGTGTATCCACTCTTCCTCATTCTACTATAACACAGTTATACACAAAGGTTGGAGTCATTAAAACAATTTTTTTCAACAACTCCACAAACTTCTTGTTAACAAACTATAGCTTTGGCAAGTCAGTTAGGACATCTACTTTATTCATGACACAAGTAATTTTTCCAACAATTGTTTACAGACAGATTATTTCACTTATAATTCACTGTATCACATGTTTGGGATACACTTAACCCGGAGGCCAGCCACACCAATATGTTGGAGGAAACACTGTACACCTGACGACCGTGTCAGCGTGCATTCGCCCAGCCCGCCACAGGAGTCACTAGAGCGCGATGGGACAAGGACATCCCTGCCGTCCAAACCCTCCCCTAATCCGGACAACGCTGGACCAATTGTGCACCGACCCATGGGTCTCCCTGTCGCGGCTGGCGACAGAGCCTGGACTCGAACCAGGATCTCTAGTGGCACAGCTAGTGCTGCGATGTAGTGCCTAAGACCACTGCGCCACTCGGGAGGCCCGGAACAAATTTAGACTTGCACATTTTTTCAATGCTGAATTGAATGTCAAAATAGAATGGTGTTTTAATATATTTTTATCGTTAACATCCTTTCTGAATTTAAAAGTAATCCAAGAAGTAATCATATAGTTTTTCAAAAGTATCTGTAATCTGATTGCAGTATGTTTTGCTTGAAAAGTAACTGATAACAGTTTGTTTGTAATCAGATTACATGCAACTGATTCCTAAGCCTAACTACCGTATTTGGTCCCATCCAATTATATTTCACCATGGTTGTGTCCAAAAGACCCATACTAGCGTACTACATACTTAAACTGCATACTCATTTCGGCGTTTGATCTAGTAGAATTCACTCATCTTTCCTGACTCACGTGCACGGCAACAGCTGAAAATCAGATAAATTGACGCGCTGTACCAAAATGAACGAGTGACGGGAGTGTAACGGCATTCTTCGTTTGTTGAGAGAGAGTCGGACCGAAATGCAGCGTGGTGGTTAATCATGATCTTTAATAAAGAAAACGGCGATACATGAAATAACTAAATAAATACGAAAACAACAAACGGAACGTGAAACCTAATACAGCCTATCTGGTGAACACTACACAGAGACAGGAACAATCACCCACAAAAGACAAAGCGAACTCAGGCTACCTAAATACGATTCCCAATCAGAGGCAACGAGAATCACCTGACAGCTGATTGAGAACCGCCTCAGGCAGCCAAGCCTATACAACACCCCTAATCAGCCGCGATCCCAAATACAACAACCCCCAATACGAAATACAACACGTAAACCCCTGTCACACCCTGGCCTGACCAAATATATAACGAAAACACAAAACACTAAGACCAAGGCGTGACAGAACCCCCCCCCCCCCCCCTCGGGACGTGGACCCCACGTGGACCCCACTTCATTAATGTCCTCGTTCCTCCCCTTCGCGTCCTGGGATAATCCACCCTCGCCGCCGACCATGGCCTAATAGTCCTCACCCAGAACCCCACAGAACTAAGGAGCAGCTCGTGACTGAGGGGCATCTCGGGACTGAGGGGCAGCTCGGGACTGAGGGGCAGCTCGGACTGAGGCAGCTCGGGACTGAGGCAGCTCGGGACTGAGGGGCAGCCCGGAACTGAGGGGCAGCCCGGAACTGAGGGGCAGCCCGGAACTGAGGGGAAGCCCAGTACTGAGAGGAAGCCCAGTACTGAGAGGAAGCCCAGTACTGAGAGGAAGCCCAGTACTGAGATGAAGCTCAGGTAGGTAGTAAGCTCCGGTAGATCCTGGCTGGCTGGCGGATCTGGAAGATTCAGGTTGACTAGCAGATCTGGAAGATTCTGGTTGACTGGCGGATCTAGCTGCTCTAAGCAGACTGACATCTCTGGCTGCTTCATGGAGACTGACAGCTCTGACTGCTCCATGCAGGCTGACAGCACCCTGCAGACTGACAGCTCCCTGCAGACTGGCAGCTCCTTACAGACTGACAGCTCTGACTGCTCCATGCAGGCTGACAGCTCCTTGCAGACTGACAGCTCCTTGCAGACTGGCAGCTCCTTGCAGACTGGCAGCTCCTTGCAGACTGACAGCTCCTTGCAGACTGACAGCTCCCTGCAGACTGACAGCTCTGACTGCTCCATGCAGGCTGACAGCTCCTTGCAGACTGACAGCTCCTTGCAGACTGGCAGCTCCTTGCAGACTGGCAGCTCCTTGCAGACTGACAGCTCTGGCTGCTTCATGCAGACTGGCAGCTCCTTGCAGACTGGCAGCTCCTTGCAGACTGGCAGCTCCTTGCAGACTGGCAGCTCCTTGCAGACTGACAGTTCTGACTGCTCCATGCAGGCTGACAGCTCCTTGCAGACTGGCAGCTCCTTGCAGACTGATAGCTCCTTGCAGACTGACCGCTCCCTGCAGACTGACAGCTCCTTGCAGACTGACAGCTCCTTGCAGACTGACAGCTCTTTGCAGACTGACAGATCTGGCTGCTTCATGCAGACTGACAGCTCCTTGCAGACTGGCAGCTCCTTGCAGACTGGCAGCTCCTTGCAGACTGACAGCTCCTTGCAGACTGATAGCTCCCTGCAGACTGGCAGTTCCTTGCAGACTGGCAGCTCCTTGCAGACTGGCAGCTCCTTGCAGACTGGCAGCTCCCTGCAGACTGGCAGCTCTTTGCAGACTGACAGCTCCATGCAGACTGGCAGCTCAGGCTGCTTCAAACAGGCAGGAGGCTCCGGCAGCGCTGTTGAGAGAGAAGGCTCTGATAGCGCTGAACAGGCGGGAGACTCCGACAGCGCAGGAGGGAAGGAAGGCTCTGGCTGTGCTGAACAGGCGGGAGACTCCGACAGAGCAGGAGAGGCGAGGCGCACTGTAGGCCTGATGCGTGGTGCGGGCACTGGTGATACTGGAGCGAGGACACGCACAGGAAGCCTGGTGCGGGGAGCTGCTGCCGGAGGGCTGGAGTGTGGAGGTGGCACAGGATGTGCAAGGCTAGGGATGTGCACAGGAGGCCTGGTGCGTGAGGCTGGCACCAACTTCACCAGCCGACTAACACGCACCTCAGGACGAGTATGGAGCGCTAACTCAGGTGCCATCAAATCCCCGACACGATCCGTCGGACGAATATGATATCTATAGCACCAAGCTAGCAACTCCCTCATTACTCTCCACTCCACTTTCCCCATTAACTCCTTCACAGTCTCTGCTTCGCTCACCTCTAACACCGGCTCTGGTTCTGGTCTCCTCCTTGGCTCCTCACGATAAACAAGGAGAGTTGGCTCAGGTCCATCTCCTGACTCAGCCACTCTCCCTCTGAGCCCCCCCCCAAAACATTTTTTGGGGTGACTCTCGGGTTTCGCTCTGCGCCGCCGTGTCTGTTTCTCCAACTCCATTCGCCTATAGCCTTCTTCGCACTGTTCCAGCGAATCCCATGCGGGCTCCTGCACTCTCTCTGGGTCGGCCGCCCACCTGTCGATTTCTTCCCACGTCGTATACTCCATAACGTCCTCCTTTAGCTTTTCCTGCGGTCGCTGCCTGTTACCACGCTGCTCGGTCCGTGTGTGGTGGGTGATTCTGTAACGGCGTTCTTCGTTTGTTGAGAGAGAGTCGGACCGAAATGCAAGCGTGGTGGTTAATCATGATCTTTAATAAAAAAAGTGACGGTACATGAAATAACGATAAATACGAAAACAACAAACGGAACGTGAAACCTAATACAGCCTATCTGGTGAACACTACACAGAGACAGGAACAATCACCCACAAAAGACAAAGCGAACTCAGGCTACCTAAATACGGTTCCCAATCAGAGGCAACGAGAATCACCTGACAGCTGATTGAGAACCGCCTCAGGCAGCCAAGCCTATACAATCAGCCGCGATCCCAAATACAACAAACCCCAATACGAAATACAACACGTAAACCCCTGTCACACCCTGGCCTGACCAAATATATAACGAAAACACAAAACACTAAGACCAAGGCGTGACAGGGAGTCAATGCAATCGCGCATTAGATGATGCATACGGAGGACTGTTTTTGAAATTAGTATGCTAGTATGGGAATTCGAACTCAACCCATGTCTCCGCCCCATCTTAAACCATGATCATTACTTGCATCTTGACAATGTGTGGTGAATTGGAGTGAAACAAATGTACTGTAGTGTAGTGTTTCCTATTTATTAGTATTTGTTTTCTTCTGTACCCAGTGGTTTTCACAAGCAAAGATGTAATTGGATCAGACTGTAACTGGAATACTGACTTATTCTCACCACTATCCTCCTATTATACAGAACTAGAAATGCCAAACTCAATGGAAACCATATCAAACCTGTTGTTTTTACCATATTCTGATGCCTGTGTATTTTATAGTTGTATTTTATTGCTCTGGTGTGCCCGTTTAGCTGTGGTGTGTGTGTGTGTGTGTGTGTGTGTGTGTGTGTGTGTGTGTGGGGGGGGGGGGGGGGGGGGGGGGGAAGCTGGTTACTTCATTGTGTTGTGGTAAGGCAGGCCTATAGGGTATAGTCAAGATTAGACCAATGCAGGCTGGCCATAATCAGGCCCTGTACGTGCCAGAGAAAGTATGTTTTGAGCCATCGATGCAAATCACAACATACTGCTGTGTCATGCTGTTACTGACTGTCTTCATTTTGTCATTAGACTGTCAACTTTAATAATACCAGGTAATAACAGCATGGATGCTATTAAGAATAATATTAAGGAACACATTGTTACACAAGTGGTGAGCATTTGTTTTGGTTAATGATGGTCTTTAAAATGTACTAATAAATGCTATGAAATGAAGATAGACTTTATAGTTTTAGGGGAAGGTAAACATTAGGTAGCAAAGCTACAATTACATCTGTTGAAATACATTGCATTCAGAAAGTATTCAGACCCCTTGACTTTTTCCACATTATGTTATTCTAAAATAAACATAAACATAAAAATGTTTTCCCTCATCAATCTACACACAATACCCCATAATGACAAAAAAAGGTTTTTAGAAATGAAAAACTGAAATATGACATTTACTTAAGTATTCAGATTAGACCATTTAGTCAGTACTTTGTTGAAGCACCTTTGGCAGCGATTACAGCCTCGAGTCTTCTTGGGTATGAAGTCTTCTTCTGTAGATCCTCTCGAGCTCTGTCAGGTTGGATGGGGAGCGTCGCTGTATAACTTTCTTTAGTTCTCTCCAAAGATTTTTGATCGGGTTCAAGTCCGGGCTTGGCTTGGTCACTCAAGGACATTCAGAGACTTGTCCCAAAGCCACTCCTGCTTTGTCTTGGCTGTGTGCTTAGTGTCATTGTCCTGTTGGAAGGTGAAACTTTGCCCCAGTCTGAGGTCCTGAGTGCTCTGGAGCAGTTTTTCAAACCACATGCTGTTGTCATTTGCATATTCCAGTGAAAGCATGTCAACAGAGATGTCACGGTATGTGCATCCGCAAACAGCTGTGTGTGTATTAGTGCTGAGCGATTATCCGAAATATCAGTTTTTTTTACAGTACCACTTTGAACACCTACTCATTCAAGGATTTTTCTTAATTTTGTATTATTTTCTACATTGTAGAATAATAGTGAAGACATCGATACTATGAAGTAACACATATGGAATCATGTAGTAACCAAAAAAGTGTTACACAAATCAAAACATATTTTAAATTTGAAATTCTTCAAAATAGCCACCGTTTGCCTTGATGACAGCTTTGCACACTCTTGGCATTCTCTCAACCAGCTTCATTAGGAATGATTTTCCAACAGTCTTGAAGGAGTTCCCACATATGCTGAGCACTTGTTGGCTGCTTTTCCTTAACTCTGCGGTCCAACTCACCCCAAACTATCTCAATTGGGAAGCATAGAATCTACTAGAATGTCATTGTAAGTAGCATTAAGATTTCCCTTCACTGGAACTAAAGGGCCTAGCCTAAACCATGAAAAACAGCCCCAGGCCATTATTCCTCCACCACCAAACTTAACAGTTAGCACTATGCATTGGGGCAGGTAGCGTTCTCCTGGCATCCATCAAACTTACCATTTGGCGGCTGATCCGTTGTTGCTCCTACATGTTTCCACTTCACAATAACAGCACTTAGATGACCCCGGCAGCTTTAGCAGCGCAGAAATGTTAAAAACTGACTAGTAGGAATGGTGACATCCTATGACAGTGCCACGTTGAAAGTCACAGAGCTCTACAATACGGGCCATTCTACAGCCAATGTTTCCTATGGAGATTGCATGGCTGTGTGCTTGGTTTTATACACCGGTCAGCAACGGGTTTGGCTGAAATAGCCAAATCCACAAATCCAAGGGGTGTCCACATACTTTTGTGTATATATAGTCCATATCTACCTGAAAATCCATGATCTAATTGATTGACTGTTGGCATTCAGCAGTCATAAAAGTATACCTTATTTACTTTGAAGAACTACTGAAATTGTGAATTTGTCAGACAGCATAGGCACAGCTCTAAAACGATGAGATGATTACTTGGAATTAAATAATGAAGTCATCAAATATAACAAAATGATATCAAGTTAAAAAATAATAAAATAGCTGACACCATTCAATATTGTTTCAGATAGAACCTTAGAACTCTAAGTTATCAAGTTATTCTTGTGAAACCATTAAAGCCACAATATGTAACTTCTTGGGCGACCCAAACAAATTCACATCGAAAGTTGAGTTATAGATATTTTATTCTCATCGAAAGCAAGTCTAAGAGGGGTAGATCAAATCAAATAGGATTTGACACATGCACCAAATACCACAGGTGTAGACATTACAGTGAAATGCTTACTTACCAGCCCTTAACCAACAATGCTTTAAGAAGTTTTAAGAAAGTGTTAAGTAATTAAAAAATAAATAAATCTAACAAATAATTATATACAGGGGGTGCCGGTACAGAGTCATGTGCGGGGGCACTGGTTAGTTGAGGTAATTGAGGTAATATGTACATGTAGGTAGAGTTATTAAAGTGTCTATGCATAGTTAATAAACAGATAGTAGTAGCAGCAGTGTAAAGGGGGGGGGGGCAATGCAAATAGTCTGGGTAGCCCTTTGATTAGCTGTCTCATGGCTAGGGGGTAGAAGCTGTTAAGAAGCCTTTGGACCTAGACTTGGCGCTCCGGTACAGCTTGCCGTGCGGTAGCAGAGAGAACAGTCTATGACTAGGGTGGCTTCCTCCGACACCGCCTGGAATAGAGGTCCTGGATGGCAGGAAGCTTGGCCCCAGTGATATACTGGGCCGTATGCACTACCCTCTGTAGTGCCTTGCGGTTGGAGGCTGAGCAGTTGCCATACCAGGCAGTGATGCAACCCGCCAGGATGCTCTCGATAGTGCAGCTGTAGAACCTTTTGAGGATCTGAAGACCCATGCCAAATCTTTTCAGTATCCTGAGGGGTAATAGGATTTCTCGTGCCCTCTTCACAACTGTCTTAGTGTGTTTAGACCATTCTAGTTTGTTGGTGATGTGGACACCAAGGAACTTGAAGCTCTCAACCTGCTCAACTACATCCCTGTCGATGAGAATGGGGGTTTGCTCAGTCCTCCTTTTCCTGTAGTCCACAATCGTCTCCGTTGTCTTGATCATGTTGAGGGAGAGTTTGTTGTCCTGGCACTACACGGCCAGGTCTTTGACCTCCTCCCTATAGGCTGTCTCATCGTTGATGGTGACCAGGCCTTCCACTGTTTTGTCATCGGCATACTTGATGATGGTGTTGGAGTCGTGCCTGAGGGACCCTCGTGTTGAGGAGCAGCGTGGCAGATGTGTTGTTACCTACTCTTACCACCTGGGTTAGGCCTGCCAGGAAGTCCAGGATCCAGTTGCAGAGGGAGGTGTTTAGTCCTTAGCTTAGTGATTAGCTTTGAGGGCACTATGGTGTTGAACGCTGAACTGTAGTCAATGAATAGCATTCTCACATAGGTGTTTCTTTTGTCCAGGTGGGAAAGGGCAGTGTTGAGTTAAAGAGATTGCATCATTTGTGGATCTGTTGGGGCGGTATGCAAATTGGAGTGGGTCTAGGGTTTCTGGGATAATATTGTTGATGTGAGCCATGACCAACCTTTCAAGGCACTTCATGGCTACAGACATGAGTGCTACGGGTCAGTAGTCATTTAGGCAGGTTACCTTAGTGTTCTTGGGTACAGGGACTATGGTGGTCTGCTTGAAACATGTTGCTATTAGACTCAGTCAGGGACAGGTTTAAAATTTCAGTGAAGACACTTGACATTTGGTCAGCACATGCTCCGAGTACACATCCTGGATATCCGTCTGGCCCTGTTTAAAGGTCTTACTCACAGCTCATCAGCTGCGGAGAGCGTGATCACACAGTTGTCCAGAACAGCTGATGCTCTCATGCATGTTTCAGTGCTACTTGCCTCGAAGCCAGCATAGAAGTAATTTAGCTGTTACTGGGCAGCTCGCGGCTATGCTTCCCTTTGTAAGTCTGTAATATTTTGCAAGCCCTGCCACGTCCAACAAGCATTGGAACCGGTGTAGTACGTTTCAATCATAGTCCTGTATTGAAGCTTTGCCTGTTTCATGGTTCGTCAAAGGGCATAGCGGGATTTCTTATAAGCTTCCGGGAAGCGGCAGCTCTAGCCATTAGCTCAGTGCGGATGTTGCCTGTAATCCATGGCTTCTGGTTGGGGTACGTACGGTCACTGTGGGGACGACGTAATTGAGGCACTTATTGATGAAGCCAGTGACTCATCGATGCCATCGGAAGAATCCCCGGAACATATTCCAGTCTGTGCTAGCAAAACAGTCCTTTAGCTTAGCATCTGCTTCATCTGACCACTTTCTTATTGACCGAGTCACTGTGGCATGTCAAGAAGCTGTTTAAACAGCATGATCATTACACAGGTGCACCTTGTGTTGGGACAATAAAAGGCCACTCTAAATGTGAAGATTTGTCATACCACTCAATGCCACAGATGTCTCAAGTTTTAACGGGAGGGTCTTGACCTGACTGCAGTTTGGCATTGTATCTGACTTCAGTGGGCAAATGCTCACCTTTGATGGCCACTGGCACGCTGGAGAAGTGTGTTCTTCATTGATGAATCCCGGTTTCAACTGTACTGGGCAGATGTCGGTGTTGTGAACAGAGTGCCCCATGGTGGCGGTGGGGTTATGATATGGACAGGCATAAGCTACGGACAACAAACACAATGCATTTTATCGGTTGCAATTTGAATGCACAGAGGAACAGTGATGAGATCCTGAGGCCCATTGTCGTGCCATTCTTCGGCCCCCATCACCTCTGTACATTAATTCCTGGAAGCTGCAAAAGCCCCAGTTCTTCCAAGGTATGTCACCTATTGAGCATTTTTGGGATGCTCTGGATTCGTCAACACTCCACCTGATCAACTCTATGCAAAGGAGATGTGTGAGGCAAATGATTGTCACACCAGATACTGACTGGTTTTCTGATCCACACCCATACCTTTTTTAAGGTATCTATGGCCAACAGATGCATATCAGTATTCCCAATCGACTGATTTCCTTATATGAACTGTAACTCAGTATAATCTATGAAATTGTTGCATGTTGCGTTTTATGTTTTTGTTCTGTGTACATACTATATATCTTCTGTGAGTCATATCTGTTGCATTTCTTTAAGGAGATTATGTGAGATGGAGGGGAAACAGGGGTGTTTGCTATGCAAATAGCTAGGTGTCCGGTCTGCTTCCCTCTCATTTCTCTTTCCCGCTCTCTGCCTCCTCCCCCATCTCTTTGTCCTTTATTTGTCTCCCGCTTACCTTTCTGTTTCTCTAGAAGTGTCTAGTTCAATTCAATTTTATTTAACGGCTTTTTTGTCATAGGAAACATTTGTTAACACTGCCAAAGCAAGTGAAGTAGATAATAAACAAAAGTGAAATAAACAATAAAAATGAACAGTAAACATTACACTCACAGAAGTTCCAAAAGAATAAAGACATTTCAAATGTCATATTATGTCTATATACAGTGTTGTAACGATGTGCAAATAGTTCAATTTCAAAAGGGAAAATAAAAATGGATTGTATTTACAATGGTATTTACAATGGTGTTTGTTCTTCACTGGTTGCCTTTTGCTTGCGGCAACAGGTCTCAAATCTTGCTTGCTGGGATTGTCACACTGTGGTATTTCACCCAGTAGATATGGGAGTTTATCAAAATTGGGTTTGTTTTTCAAATTCTTTGTGGATCTGTCTGATCTGAGGGAAATATGTGTCTCTAATATGGTCATATATTTGGCAGCTCAGTTTCCACCTCATTTTGTGGGCAGTGTTCACATAGCCTGTCTTCTTTTGATAGCCAGGTCTGCCTACGGCGGCCTCTCACAATAACAAGTCTCTGTCTCTTTCCTTTATTCCTATTTCTCTCTTCCTCTCTACCTCCACCCCCCCTCGTCCTCCCTCGCGATCTCCCTCCCTCTCTACCTGCTCACCTGCCTATGTAGAAGAGAGGCAGGAACAGCCAAGAGGCAACAGGTTGCATAAGAGACGTGTTGATGTGTTTGTATATCAGTTGAACCAGTCACTGTCTGCTCTGTCTCTCTGGCACCCATCCAGATCCTTCAGTTTTTCCTCTACCTTCCTGAATTTATATGCTTTGAACCCATTAACATCAACCGCCAGGGGACTGTCAAGTTTTAGTCAAATACTACATGGAAAATCTTATTTACCATTGACAATTCTTTCTATTCAGCAGTTCAAAAAGAACCGTTTTGAAATGTGTATTTTTTGCTATTGGATTAAATGGTAGTTAAAATGACTAAATGGTGAGCCCATCATTATCTGATGTATTGTTGACTAAACAATGTTCTCATGCTATTTCACGGAAAACTGCGATTATACATGAATGACTCGGGTGAAAGATATGTGAAACCCAATGAATTCGCATTCAAAGGTTCTGAACATGAAATGAGTTTAAATCAGCCATCCATTCCAGAACGGAATTTGGAAATTGGATGTATGTGTGAATGTGCATGCGCGTGCATACGCGGTGTAGTGTGATTGAGTTGAAGAGCTAGTTCATCTGATGTGATTACTGTCTGCTATGTCTTTCATATATTACCTGTGACACACACAGAAATATGAGTGTTATGGTGCCAGTTGTAATAAAGTCATATATAGTTGGTTTCTCAAATGACTGCCTCGCCTGGTTCACCAACTACTCTCAGACAGAGTTTAGTGTGTCAAATCGGAGGGCCTGTTGTCCGGACCTCTGGCAGTCTCTATAGGGGTACCACAGGGTTCAATTCTCAGGCCGACTCTTTTCTCTGTATACATCAATGATGTCGCTCTTGCTGCTGGTGATTCTCTGATCCACCTCTACGCAGACGATACCATTCTGTATACTTCTGGTCCTTCTTTGGACACTGTGTTAACTAACCTCCAGATGAGCTTCAATGCCATACAACTCTCCTTCCGTGGCCTCCAACTGCTCTTAAATGCAAGTAAAACTAAATGCATGCTTTTCAACCGATCACTGCCTGCATCTGCCCCCCATCTAGCATCACTACTCTGGACGCTTCTGACTTAGAATATGTGGACAACTACAAATACCTAGGTGTCTGGTTAGACTATAAACTCTCTTTCCAGACTCACATTAAGCATCTCCAATCCAAAATGAAATCAAGAATCAGCTTTCTGTTTCGCAACAAAGCATCCTTCACTCATGCTGCCAAACATACCCTCGTAAAAACTGACTATCCTTGACTTCGGCGATGTCATTTACAAAATAGCCTCCACACTCTACTCAGCTAATTGGATGCAGTCTATCACAGTGTCATGCGTTTTGTTACCAAAGCCCCATATACTACCCACCACTACGACCTGTATGCTCTCGTTGGCTGGCTCTCGTTGGCTGGCCCTCGCTTCATATTCTTCGCCAAACCCACTGGCTCCAGGTCATCTATAAGTCTTTGCTAGGTAAAGCCCAGCCTTATCTTAGCTCACTGGTCACCATAACAGCACACACCCGTAGCACTCACTCCAGCAGGAATATTTCACTGGTCATCCCCAAAGCCATTTCCTCGTCTGGCTCCTTTCCTTCCAGTTCTCTGCTGCCAATGACTGGAACGAAATGCAAAAATCACTGAAGCTGGAGACCCATATCTCCCTCACTAACTTTAAGTATCAGCTGTCAGAGCAGCTTACAGATCATTGCACCGGGACATAGCCTATCTGTAAATAGCCCCGCCCAACTACCTTATCCCCATACTGTTATTTATTTTGTTGTGCCTTTGCACCCCAGTATCTCTACTTGCACATTCATCTTCTGCACATCTATCGCTCCAGTGTTAATGCTAAATTGTAAATTCGCCACTATGGCCTATTTATTGCTTTACCTCCCTAATCTTACTTCATTTGCACACATTGTATATAGACTTTTCTATTGTGTTATTGGACTGTACGTTTGTTTATTCCATGTGTAACTCTGTGTTGTTGTTGATGTCGCACTGCTTTGCTTTATCTTGGCCAGGCCGCAGTTGTAAATGAGAACTTGTTCTCAACTGGCCTACCTGGTTAAATAAAGTATTTTTTTTTTTTTAAAGCATGAATTAGGTCATCTTATACCGTTTACTGGATTGACTGGTTCTACCTCAAGATGCAGGAACTGGTATACACACATGGAACAGTGGCTTCTTGTAGACAAACCTGTCTCTATGCCACAGACAAAGGCACTGTGCATGCATGGGTGCGTGTGTTCGTATGTGTCATACAGTACCAGTAACCAAAGAAGTGTTAAACAAATATAAACAAAATATACGATATATTTGAGATCCTTCAAAGTAGCCACCCTTTGCCTTGTTGCACACTCTTGTCATTCTCTCAACCCGCTTCATGAGGTAGTCACCTGGAATGCATTTCAATGAAGGTCAATTAACTTATAACAAGGCACACATGTTAATTGAAATGCGTTCCAGGTGACTACCTCATGAAGCTGGTTGAGAGAATGCCAAGAGTGTGCAAAGCTGTAATCAAGGCAAAGGGTGGCCATTTGAAGAATCTCAAATATAAAATATGTTTTGATTTGTTTAACACTTTTTTGGTTACTGCGTGATTCCATATGCGTTTATTCATAGTTCTGATTTCTTCACTATTATTCTACAATCTAGAAAATAGTAAAATAAAGAAAAACCCTTGAATGAGTAGGATTTTGTGTGTGCACAGGTTGAGCACTCTTGGCAGGGGAATTCAGAGGTGTTTGTGCATTGTAGCCAATGCCAAGCGAATCAATATTGTTCTAACCACTGTGATTATATGTGTGTTCTCTGTACAGGTCTATGCAGTGGGAGGGTATGACGGTCAGAGTCGTCTGAGCAGTGTGGAGTGCTATGACTCCTTCTCTAACCGCTGGACAGAGGTGGCTCCCATGAAGGAGGCGGTCAGTTCTCCGGCCGTGTCCAGCTGTGCTGGGAAGCTCTTTGTCATCGGGGGAGGGCCAGATGACAACACTTGCTCTGATAAGGTGGGTAGACCCATAGGGTACACCATACACATGGATAACTGGCTAAGATGCACCTTAAACTTTCGTAGATACACCACACACGTTAGATAATCATGGATAATATAAAAGGTTTGATACACACCATACCTTTTAGATATCAACCTATAAATCTATACCTCCGCTGTACCCGCACCCCACCATACCCCTGTCTGCGCATTATGCCCTGAATATATTCTACCATGCCCAGAAACCTGCTCCTCTTATTCTCTGTCCCCAACGCTCTAGGCGACCAGTTTTGATAGCCTTTAGCCGCACCCTCATACTACTCCTTCTCTGTTCCGTGGGTGATGTGGAGGTAAACTCAGGCCCCCCATGATCCAAGATGGCGTAGCAGTAGCAGTAAGTCGTCCTGTCGTGTCCCTTGTATATATCGTTTCTTTTTCTTTTTTTACATATTTTTCTTCGCATATCTCTTTAAAAACACTTTGCTAAACCTAAGCTTCCAAATACTCTCCTGCAACCCGCCTCACCAATGTAGCTATTTTTCCTAAAGTATTTATATTTACTTCGGAACCGGAACCCCTCAACTGAAGCTAGCCAGCTAACCACCAGCTATGCTAGCGGTCTTCAGCTAACCGGTCATCAGCTAACCTTTAGCTCGGAAAGCTCTCGCCAGTTCGAACAACGCGACTCTAACCAGAGCATAACGGACCTATTTATTTTTCATCCCCGGATTCCCACCGCAAACTGAAAATTTTTCAGCTGGATCTTCACAACTAGCTATCTAGCTAAACCGCAACCCCGGATGATTACTCCTGGCTAGCGTTTCCACCCACTTAGCTTGAAGCTAGCCCGGCCAGAGCACCTATGCTACCACCGTAGCATACTCCTGGGCTACAATACCCGGGCCCACGACCGGTCTATCGATGTCACCGCATGAATCGAATAAACAGACTCACCCCATCGCGACGTCCCCCAAAGGCTAACTCTCTAGCCCTCGCTATCTCCCTGCTTGCTAATTCGGCCTGCTAACTGCTAGCTTGTCTAGCTCCGGTCCACTAACTGCTACCTTGTTTAGCCCGGGCCTACGAACTGTTAGCTTGTTAGCACAGGCCTGCTAACCGTCTGAATCGCCGCGCCCCAAACACTCACTGGACCCATATTTACTTTCTATCTCTTTTTGATTTTTAATTTGTTTATACCTTCCGGAAACCTGCCTCACCCAATGTGATACGGAATCGCTATTATTTTTAATTTTTAGAACACACTCAAGAACCTCCAGAAGCTAACCAGCTAACTAGCTACAAGCTATTTAGTCATTGTTAGTTTTTTTTAACCTGGATAACACTCGCCAGTCCAGCTTCTCTGCCCCATCCACCGCTGCCCCATGGACACTGATCTCTTGGCTACATAGCTGATGCACACTGGACTGTCCATTAATCACGGTACTCCATTCTGCTTGTTTGTTTTATCTGTTGGCCCCGTTGCCTAGTCAACGCCATTTTACCTGCTGTTGTTGTGCTAGCTGATTAGCTGTTGTTGTCTCACCTACTGTTTTAGCTAGCTTTCCCAATTCAACACCTGTGATTACTGTATGCCTCGCTGTATGCCTCTCTCAAATGTCAATATGCCTTGTATACTGTTGTTCAGGTTAGTTATCATTGTTTTAGTTCACAATGGAGCCCCTAGTTCCACTCTTCATACCCCTGATAACTCCTTTGTCTCACCTCCCACACATGCGGTGACCTCACCCATTACAACCAGCATGTCCAGAGATACAACCTCTCTCATCATCACCCAGTGCCTGGGCTTACCTCCACTGTACCCGCACCCCACCATACCCCTGTCTGCGCATTATGCCCTGAATATATTCTACCATGCCCAGAAACCTGCTCCTCTTATTCTCTGTCCCCAACGCTCTAGGCGACCAGTTTTGATAGCCTTTAGCCGCACCCTCATACTACTCCTTCTCTGTTCCGCGGGTGATGTGGAGGTAAACCCAGGCCCTGCATGTCCCCAGGCACCCTCATTTGTTGACTTCTGTGATCGAAAAAGCCTTGGTTTCATGCATGTCAACATCAGAAGCCTCCTCCCTAAGTTTGTTTTACTCACTGCTTTAGCACACTCTGCTAACCCTGATGTCCTTGCTGTGTCTGAATCCTGGCTCAGCAAGGCCACCAAAAATTCAGAGATTTCCATACCCAACTATAACATCTTCCGTCAAGATAGAACTGCCAAAGGGGGAGGAGTTGCAGTCTACTGCAGAGATAGCCTGCAAAGTAATGTCATACTTTCCAGGTCCATACCCAAACAGTTCGAACTACTAATTTAGAAAATTACTCTCTCCAGAAATAAGTCTCTCACTGTTGCCGCCTGCTACCGACCCCCCTCAGCTCCCAACTGTGCCCTGGACACCATTTGTGAATTGATCGCCCCCCATCTAGCTTCAGAGTTTGTTCTGTTAGGTGACCTAAACTGGGATATGCTTAACACCCCGGCAGTCCTACAATCTAAGCTAGATGCCCTCAATCTCACACAAATCATCAAGGAACCCACCAGGTACAACCCTAACTCTGTAAACAAGGGCACCCTCATAGATGTCATCCTGACCAACTGGCCCTCCAAATGCACCTCCGCTGTCTTCAACCAGGATCTCAGCGATCACTGCCTCATTGCCTGTATCCGCTACGGAGCCGCAGTCAAACGACCACCCCTCATCACTGTCAAACGCTCCCTAAAACACTTCTGTGAGCAGGCCTTTCTAATCGACCTGGCCCGGGTATCCTGGATGGACATTGACCTCATCCCGTCAGTTGAGGATGCCTGGTCATTCTTTAAAAGTAACTTCCTCACCATTTTAGATAAGCATGCTCCGTTCAAAAAATGCAGAACTAAGAACAGATACAGCCCTTGGTTCACTCCAGACCTGACTGCCCTCGACCAGCACAAAAACATCCTGTGGCGGACTGCAATAGCATCGAATAGTCCCCGTGATATGCAACTGTTCAGGGAAGTCAGGAACCAATACACGCAGTCAGTCAGGAAAGCTAAGGCCAGCTTCTTCAGGCAGAAGTTTGCATCCTGTAGCTCCAACTCCAAAAAGTTCTGGGACACTGAAGTCCATGGAGAACAAGAGCACCTCCTCCCAGCTGCCCACTGCACTGAGGCTAGGTAACACGGTCACCACCGATAAATCCATGATTATCGAAAACTTCAATAAGCATTTCTCAACGGCTGGCCATGCCTTCCGCCTGGCTACTCCAACCTCGGCCAACAGCGCCGCCCCCCCCCCCGCAGCTCCTCGCCCAAGCCTCTCCAGGTTCTCCTTTACCCAAATCCAGATAGCAGATGTTCTGAAAGAGCTGCAAAACCTGGACCCGTACAAATCAGCTGGGCTTGACAATCTGGACCCTCTATTTCTGAAACTATCCGCCGCCCTATTACCAGCCTGTTCAACCTCTCTTTCATATCGTCTGAGATCCCCAAGGATTGGAAACCTGCCGCAGTCATCCCCCTCTTCAAAGGGGGAGACACCCTGGACCCAAACTGTTACAGACCTATATCCATCCTGCCCTGCCTATCTAAGGTCTTCGAAAGCCAAGTCAACAAACAGGTCACTGACCATCTCGAATCCCACCGTACCTTCTCCGCTGTGCAATCTGGTTTCGGAGCCGGTCACGGGTGCACCTCAGCCACACTCAAGGTACTAAACGATATCATAACCGCCATCGATAAAAGACAGTACTGTGCAGCCGTCTTCATCGACCTTGCCAAGGCTTTCGACTCTGTCAATCACCATATTCTTATCGGCAGACTCAGTAGCCTCGGTTTTTTGGATGACTGCCTTGCCTGGTTCACCAATTACTTTGCAGACAGAGTTCAGTGTGTCAAATCGGAGGGCATGCTGTCCGGTCCTCTGGCAGTCTCTATGGGGGTGCCACAGGGTTCAATTCTCGGGCCGACTCTTTTCTCTGTATATATCAATGATGCTGCTCTTGCTGCGGGCGATTCCCTGATCCACCTCTACGCAGACGACACCATTCTATATACTTTCGGCCCGTCATTGGACACTGTGCTATCTAACCTCCAAACGAGCTTCAATGCCATACAACACTCCTTCCGTGGCCTCCAACTGCTCTTAAACGCTAGTAAAACCAAATGCATGCTTTTCAACCGATCGCTGCATGCACCCGCATGCCCGACTAGCATCACCACCCTGGATGGTTCCGACCTTGAATATGTGGACATCTATAAGTACCTAGGTGTCTGGCTAGACTGCAAACTCTCCTTCCAGACTCATATCAAACATCTCCAATCAAAAATCAAATCAAGAGTCGGCTTTCTATTCCGCAACAAAGCCTCCTTCACTCACGCCGCCAAGCTTACCCTAGTAAAACTGACTATCCTACCGATCCTCGACTTCGGCGATGTCATCTACAAAATGGCTTCCAACACTCTACTCAGCAAACTGGATGCAGTCTATCACAGTGCCATCCGTTTTGTCACTAAAGCACCTTATACCACCCACCACTGCGACTTGTATGCTCTAGTCGGCTGGCCCTCGCTACATATTCGTCGCCAGTCCCACTGGCTCCAGGTCATCTACAAGTCCATGCTAGGTAAAACTCTGCCTTATCTCAGTTCACTGGTCACGATGGCAACACCCATCCGTAGCACGCGCTCCAGCAGGTGTATCTCACTGATCATCCCTAAAGCCAACACCTCATTTGGCCGCCTTTCGTTCCAGTACTCTGCTGCCTGTGACTGGAACGAATTGCAAAAATCGCTGAAGTTGGAGACTTTTATCTCCCTCACCAACTTCAAACATCAGCTATCTGAGCAGCTAACCGATCGCTGCAGCTGTACATAGTCTATTGGTAAATAGCCCACCCATTTTCACCTACCTCATCCCCATACTGTTTTTATTTATTTACTTTTCTGCTCTTTTGCACACCAATATCTCTACCTGTACATGACCGTCTGATCATTTATCACTCCAGTGTTAATCTGCAAAATTGTAATTATTCGCCTACCTCCTCATGCCTTTTGCACACATTGTATATAGACTCCCCCTTTTTTTTCTACTGTGTTACTGACTTGTTAATTGTTTACTCCATGTGTAACTCTGTGTTGTCTGTTCACACTGCTATGCTTTATCTTGGCCAGGTCGCAGTTGCAAATGAGAACTTGTTCTCAACTAGCCTACCTGGTTAAAAAAATGTGAATTTAAAAAAAAAAAAAAAAAAAAAAAAAAAAAATCATAGTAATGAATGAATGTTATTGACTTACCTTTACTGTCCTTATTTGTCATTCAAGAGGAAATTCTTTCCACAGTTCATAACAGTTACGCTTATACAGTACATCAACAACCCTCTGTCTCCACCATCACCACCCCTCCCCTTATACATTCATAACAGTAAACAGGGAATTTGATTTTGGAATCAAGTACTTGTGAGATTTGCGCCTACGCTACACCTCGGTCCAATAACACTGTCTAATAACCCAGACTGACATTACAACACAAGGGTTGAATAAGGTGGAGGTTTATTCAGATCAAGTACAGCGAGTGATACCAGAGTCAGATGAGTTATACCATGTTTTCCATGTTAAAATAGGCAATATTTTAAAGAGGTTTAATGAGATACCTTTTATAGTTCATCAGTTGTCATTGGAGGTGTTGTGACATCCGACAGAGAGCAATATCACCACACCTCCCCATAGTTGGAGGGAGGACGGAGGACTAGGGAATGGCCCTATAGCTGGATGGAGGACTAGGCAAGGTATATCACCACACCTCCCCATAGTTGGAGGGAGGACGGAGGACTAGGGAATGGCCCTATAGCTGGAGGGAGGATGGAGGACTAGGCAAGGTATATCACCACACCTCCCCATAGTTGGAGGGAGGATGGAGGACTAGGGAATGGCCCTATAGCTGGAGGGAGGATGGAGGACTAGGCAAGGTATATCACCACACCTCCCCATAGTTGGAGGGAGGACGGAGGACTAGGGAATGGCCCTATAGCTGGAGGGAGGATGGAGGACTAGGCAAGGTATATCACCACACCTCCCCATAGTTGGAGGGAGGACGGAGGACTAGGGAATGGCCCTATAGCTGGAGGGAGGATGGAGGACTAGGCAAGGTATGTCACCACACCTCCCCATAGTTGGATGGATGACGGAGGACTAGGGAATGGCCCTATAGCTGGATGGAGGACTAGGCAAGGTATATCACCACACCTACCTATAGTTAGAGAGAGGACGGGGTCTTGGGAATGGCCCTATAGCTGGAGGGAGGATGGAGGACTAGGCAAGGTATATCACCACACCTACCTATAGCTAGATGGAGGACTAGTGAAGGGCCAAGACAACAGTGGTGGTCATAATGGATCAAATCCAATCAAAATGTTTTGGTCACATACACATGGTTAGCAGAAATGCTTGTTATTCTAGTTCCGACAGTGCAGTAATATCTAACAAGTAATCTAAAAATTCCCCAACAACTAACTAATACACACAAATTTAAAGTGGTGAATGAGAATATGTACATATAAGTATATGGATGAGCGATGGCCAAGCAGCATAGGCAAGGTGCAATAGATGGTATAAAATACAGTATATACAGTTGAAGTCGGAAGTTTACATACACTAATGTTGTAGTCATTAAAACTCGTTTTTCAACCACTCCACAAATTTCTTGTTAACAAACTATAGTTTTGGCAAGTCGGTTAGGACATCTACTTTGTGCATGACACAATAAATGTGTTCAACAATTGTTTGCAGACAGATTATTTCACTTATAATTCACTGTATCACAATTCCAGCGGGTCAGAAGTTTACATAAACTAAATTGACTGTGCCTTTAAACAGCTTGGAAAATTCCAGAAAATGTCATGGCTTTAGAAGTTTCTGATAGGCTAATGACATCATTCGAGTCAATTGGAGGTGTACCTGTGGATATATTTCAAGGCCTACCTTCAAACTCAGTGCCTCTTTGCTTGACATCATGGGAAAATCAAAAGAAATCAGCCAAGCCCTCAGAAGAAAATGGTAGACCTCCACAAGTCTGGTTCCTCATTGGGATAAATTTCCAAATTCCTGATGGTACCACGTTCATCTGTACAAACAATAGTATGCAAGTATAAACACCATGGGACCACGCAGCTGTCATTCCGCTCAGGAAGGAGACGCGTTCGGTCTCCTAGAGATGAATGTATTTGATGCGAAAAGTTTAAATCAATCCCAGAACAACAGCAAAGGACCTTGTGAAGATGCGGGAGGAAACAGGTACAAAAGTATCTATATCCACAGTAAAAACGAGTCCTATATCGACATAAGCTGAAAGGCCACTCAGCAAGGAAGAAGCCACTGCTCCAAAACCGCCATAAAAAAGTCAGACTACGGTTTGCCACTGCACATAGGGACAACGATCATACTTTTTGGAGAAATGTCCTCTGGTCTGATGAAACAAAAATAGAACTGATTGGCCATAATGACCATCGTTATGTTTGGGGTAGGCTTGCCAGCCGAAGAACACCATCCCAACCGTAAAGCACGGGGGTGGCAGCATCATGTTGTGAGGGTGCTTTGCTGCAGGAGCGACTGGTGCTCTTCACAAATAGATGGCTTAGGAAAATGACGGTAGATGGTAGATGGTAGGAAAATGACAAATTTTGTGGATATATTGAAGCAACATCTCAAGACATCAGTCAGGAAGTTAAAGCTTGGTTGCAAATGGGTCTTCCAAATGGACAATGACCCCAAGCATACTTCCAAAGTTGTGGAAAAATGGATTATGGACAACAAAGTCAAGCTATTGGAATAGCCACCACAAAGCCCTGACCTCAATCCCATAGAACATTTAACATTTGTGGGCAGAACTGGAAGAGCGTGTGCGAGCAAGGAGGCCTACAAACCTGACTCCGTTACACCAGCTCTGTCAGGAGGAATGGGCCAAAATTCACCCAACGTGACCTAAGACAGGGAAATTTTACTAGGATTAAATGTCCGGAATTGTGAAATACTGGTTTAAATGTATTTGGCTTAGGTGTATGTAAGCTTCCGACTTCAACTGTACATTTGATATGGGTAATGTAAGATATGTAAACATTATTAAAGTGGAATCATTTAAATTGGAATTGTTTAAAGTGACTAGTGATCCATTTATTAAAGTGTCCAGTGATTGTAGGCAGCAGCCTGTCTGAGTTAGTGATTGCTGTTAAGCAGTCTGGTGGCCTTGAAATAGAAGCTGTTTTTCAGTCTCTCGGTCCCAGCTTTGATGCACCTGTACTGACCTCGCCTTCTGGATGATAGCGGTGTGAACAGGCAGTGGCTCGGGTGGTTGTTGTCCTTGATGATCTTTTTGGCCTTCCTGTGACATCGGGTGGTGTAGGTGTCATGGAGGGCAGGTGGTTTGCCCCCGGTGATGCGTTGTGCAGACCTCTGGAGACCCTCTGGAGAGCCTTGCAGTTGAGAGCGGTGCAGTTGCCGTACCAGGCTGTGATTCAGCCTGATGGGATGCTCTCGATTGTGCATCTGTAGAAGTTTGTCAGGGTTTTGGGTGACAAGTCAAATTTCTTCAGCCTCCTTAGCTTGAAGAGGCGCTGTTGCGCCTTCTTCACCACACTGTCTGTGTGGGTGGACCATTTCAATTTGTCTGTGATGTGTACACCCAGGAACTTAAAACTTTCCACCTTCTCCACTGCTATCTCTTCCATGTGGATAGTGGAGTGCTTCCTCTGCTGTTTCCTGAAGTCCCAGATCATCTCCTTTGTTTTGACGATGTTTAGTGAGCACAGAATACAGTGAAGTTAAACAATATTAGTGATATTATGTCTTGAATATTCCCCATTTTAGCCTATACTATTAGAAATGTGTGGGGCGTTATTTAAAGGAGAAGCTTTAAGTTTGAGGACACACAAAGACTGAAATTATTGGTGGCAGGCATTTGCCAGAGGATAAAAAATTAGAGCCTTAGAAGTTAGTCAATACAGAATAGTGTGGTTTGAGATGCTGTTAAATTAGACAGTAGTCTTGAACATACATTTTACTGTATATCAAATTTACAGAGAGCAGACAGGGCTTTCCACAGACATGCAGGATGCTGTGTTTATCTACTGTAAGGAACACCCCCTATGGAGACTCCAGACAGCCTTTGTTGGTTAGGTGGCTGGAGCCTGGATGTAAACTGAACTCAAAATCTAGGACAATCATATCTCCTGGAATTAGAGTGGCAGTAGGGTTTCTCTATTCTCTTCTTTGAACCACTGGTGGTGTCTGATACATGCACACAGACACAGACAACAAAGGCTGCAGTGTCTCTGTCTCTGAATCTGTCTCAGGTAGCACAGGGGTCACACTTGGGCTGGGTTCTAATTGTTGAATAGCTTTATATCTCATTATCCTATGCATTCCCAGCAAACATGTCCACATTGGCACAATGTTTGCCTATGTAGGCTGCCAATATTGGGCCAATGCGCCTTTGTTCATCGACTCCACGTAGGCATTGAGTGTGGCCCAGTTTTGCCCAGTGTTGGCAGCCCATATTAGGTGAAGACAGCCCTCACTTTGCCTGAACAAAGCTTTTCCCAGCAAACATACCCACATTGGCCCAATGCGGACCAAAATATTGGCCCCATGTAGGCTGCCCACATTGGGCCGATGCTCTTTTTCTATTTAATATGAATGTATTTATTTATATAATTTATTCATTGCAATTTAGTTCAATGCATAAATTGCATAGTTTTCAAGCCTTAAAGTTATATAAGGAACATGATACATTGTATCAGAAATACAACCAAGTTGTTACTATCCTACATATGTTTTTACAAAAGTGTATTTGGGTGATATTTATCATATACAGTGCATTCGGAAAGTATTCAGACTCCTTGACTTAAAAACATCCCCACAGCATAATGCTGCCACCCCCATGCTTCACCGTAGGGATGGTGCCAGGTTTCCTCCAGACATGATGCTTGGCACTCAGGCCAAAGAATTCAATCTTGGTTTTTTTCAGACCAGAGGATCTTGTTTCTCATGGTCTGAGAGTCCTTTAGGTGCCTTTTGGCAAAGTCCAAGCGGGCTGTCATGTACCTTTTACTGAGGAGTGGCTTCCATCTGGCCACTCTACCATGAAGGCATTTGGTTGAGTGCTGCAGTGGTGGTTGCCCTTCTGGAAGCTTCTCCCATCTCCACAGAGAAACTCTGGAGCTCTGTCAGAGTGTCCATTGGGATCTTGGTCACCTCTCTGACCAAGGCCCTTCCCCCCCCCTGATTGCTCAGTTTGGCCGGGCGGCCAGCTCTCTAGAAAGAGTCTTGGTGGTTCCAAACTTCTTCTTGATGGAGGCCACTGTGTTCTTGAGGACCTTCAATGCTGCAGAATTTGTTGGTACCCTTCCCCAGATCTGTGCCTCGACACTATCCTCTATGGACAATTCCTTCAACCTCATGGCTTGGTTTTTGCTCTGACATCCACTGTCAACTGTGGGACCTTTATATAGACTGGTGTGTGTCTTTCCAAATCATGTCCAATCAATTGAATTTACCACAGGTGGACTCCAATCAAGTTGTAGAAACATCTCGAAATTGAGCTCAGGTGCATCCTATTTCCATTGATCATCCTTATCAATGGAAACAGGATGCACCTGAGCTCAATTTCGAGTCTCATAGGAAAGGGTCTGAATACTTACAGTACCAGTCAAATGTTTGGACACACCTACTCATTCAAGGGTTCTTCTTTATTTTGTACTATTTTCTACATTGTAGAATAACATTGAAGACATCAGAACTATGAAATAACACATGTGGAATCTTGTAGTAACCAAGTAGTCACCTAGAATGCATTTCAATTAACAGGTGTGTCTTGTTAAAATTGTTAGAAGTTAATTTGTGGAATTTCTTTCCTTATTGCGTTTGAGCCAGTCAGTTGTGTTGTGACAAGGTAGAGGTGGTATACAGAAGATAGCCCTATTTGGTAAAAGACCAAGTCCATATTATGGCAAGAACAGCTCAAATAAGCAAAGAGAAACGACAATCCATCATTACTTTAAAACATGGTCAGTCATTCTAGAAAAGTTTAAGAACTTTGAAAGTTTCCTCAAGTGCAGTCGCAAAAACCATCAAGCGCTATGATGAAACTGGCTCTCATGAGGACCGCCACAGGAAAGGAAAACCCAGAGTTATCTCTGCTGCAGAGGATAAGTTCATTAGAGTTACCAGCCTCAGAAATTGCAGCCCAAAGAAATGCTTCACAGAGTTCAAGTAACAGACACATCTCAACATCAACTGTTCAGAGGAAACTGTGTGAATCAGGCCTTCATGATCGAATTGCTGCAAAGAAACCACTACTAAAGGACACAAATGAAAGGAAGAGACTTGCTTGCGATTTTTGGTTTAAACCGCCGTGTCTGTGAGACGCAGAGTAGGTGAATGGATGATTTCCACATGTGTGGTTCCCACCGTGAAGCATGGAGGTGGTGGTATGATGGTGCTTTTCTGGTGACCCTGTCGGTGTGTCCAAACTTTTGACTGGTACTGTATGTATGTAAGGTATTTCTGTTTTTGTTCTTTAATACATTTGCAAAAATGTCTAAAAACCTGTTTTCACTTTGTCATTATGGGATATTGTGTGTAGATTGCTGAGGATTGTTTTTATTTAATCCGTTTTAGAATAACGTAACAAAATGTGGAAAAAGTCAAATGGTGTGAATACTTTCCGAAGGCACTGTACACTGTATACATCACATGTGACCCGTAATAAGACTCTCCGGTTAATGTGATGAAAGTCACATCTATGTGTGATGACCTGAGGTGGTGGGCCGGGTACAATAGAGAATTTCTGAGAGGATTTCTGAGAGGATGAAAAGATGTCCTTGAATACAGTGTCACAGAGATCATGCATCCATATACAGTAGATGGCATCAATGTTCTCCTTGTCGGACAAGTTTTAGATAGATACCAAACATGGCTGCAGTAGTATTACATATTCCAATAATCAGTCCGCTTGATACTGTAACAGAAAGACATTTTGGCCCCTCTGCAGGGTCAGGGCTGACTAGCCCCTACAAGTATTTTGTTGGGCCATTTGAGATGGGGCCAGAGGTGACAGACAGCACATAGTTCAGGGCTGAGCCTACAAAGAAAAACTGTTTAATTTCTCATATGTCAAATGCACTTATTTAAGTATGTTTAAAGACTTCATCATTGGTAGTGTACAAGATTTAAAAAAATGTTTTTACATCACACAAGACTTGAACTGGAATGACACTCTAAGTGACGGTTGCACAAAACGAACTGTATGCAAACCCAAATATTCTAATGAGCCCCCACTTCCAGCTGGGCTTGGTGTGCGCTAGCCTGTGTTGGGCTTGCTGTGGGCTAGTCCCTGTTGGGCTTGGTATGGGCTGGCCTGTTTTGCTATGGTGTGCGCTTGCCTGTGTTGGGCAGGGGTGGCCTAGCCTGTGTTAGGAAGCGTGTAGGCTAGCCCATGTTGGGCTGATGTGGCATTGTTGTGGACTAACCCATCTTGGGCTGGTATGGGCTTGGTGTGGGCTAGCCTGTGCCCACCTTTCCAATCTGAATACCCACATGGGGCCAATGGGGTCATGTTTTCTGAGGCCCTTCCTATTCCCCTATGTGTCATTTTCTAGTTTTCTTTGTCTCCTTGCCTATTTTACAGTCACCTCTTCACCTCTCTGTCTCTATGGAGGTCTGTGTAGGAGCGTAGGAGCCAAGTGTTTTAGCACCTGCTCAGTTTGTGACCATGAGAGATGAAGGCCAGAGACCAACTCATTAGAGAGCTGGCCGGAGAGACAAATGAAGAACCCCAAGCCCAGGGGATCCCACCCCCTCTGAGCACCCTCCCTGTCAGCCCCCCTGATAGCCCTCCTGACAATGCCCCCACACCCACTGAAGACATACACAAGTCACAGATTGTACTCCTTTTGTACTCAAACAGGAAATATATACAAGAAAATTAACTTTTTCCCAAACACACTGTCACTAAACTCTGGTGTCCAAACACCCAGCACACCCTAGACCTTCTGTGTGGGGACAACCTAGGGTCACTCAGCCACATAATAATACACACAGGCACAAATGACCTGAGAGCATAGCAGGAAAGGGTGGCCACAGCACTCAAGGGAGTGATTGAAAAAGCTTATTCTACGTTCCCCCATGGACAAGTGGTTATCTCCACCCTGCTACCACGAAAAGACTTCCACCCTGATACCATACAGCGGGTAAACGCAGGTATTTCCTGTGACTGTGCCTCAAAACCAAATGTTTACCTGGCCCACCACTACACCCTGGACTAGAACAGCCTTTATGATCAGGCCCACCTATAGGCAGCAGTGCCCACCACTCCACCCTGGACTTGAACAGCCTCTATGACCAGATCCACCTATAGGCAGCAGTGCCCACCACTCCACCCTGGACTAGAACAGCCTTTAGGACCAGGTCCACCCTGGACTAGAACAGCCTTTATAACCAGGTCCACCTATAGGCAGCAGTGCCCACCACTCCACCCTGGACTTGAACAGCCTTTAGGACCAGGTCCACCTATAGGCAGCAGTGCCCACCACTCCACCCTGGACTAGAACAGCCTTTAGGACCAGGTCCACCTATAGGCAGCAGTGCCCACCACTCCACCCTGGACTTGAACAGCCTTTAGGACCAGGTCCACCTATAGGCGGCAGTGCCCACCTTCGCCAAGACCCTAAAGGACATCACCCATCAACCGCAGCCCCAACACTTCACACAGAAGCAACGGATCAACAGACACCCTGCCCAGACCAGCGGAACCACAGCACCACCAGCCACACCAGCCACACCCCCACCCCAACCACTCAAACCCCCCCCCCCCCAAACCAACCATGCCCAAACCCCTTATAGGCTCCCTCAGATCAGACCTATGCCCTTCCTGCCCACCCCATGCCCCCCACACCCGCAAAGAGGGCCTCAACATGAAAGTCACACATAAGCCCAGGCCGTGAGTAGGCATACAGTCCCAACCCCCATGCGTACACTAGCCCAAGCCAATGGCAAGTACCAGCTGCTCAGCAGGCTCTGCTCACAGTTACTGGTCTGAGGTCAAGCCATACAACTAACAACATTGGAAACTTTTTGGAACACAAAGCCTTCACCATCTCATCCTGGCCTGAGGTCATCTGCCTTTGGCCTAAAGAGCAGGAACTTGGACTTCTCCAAAGAAATTAGAAATACAGACATTGCCATGCTACAGGAAACATGGTATAGAGGAGATGGATCCACTGGTTGCCCTCTAGGTTACAGAGAGGTAGTCCCATCCACCAAACTACCAGGTGTGAAACAGGGAAGGGACAAATGCATTTCAGCATTTAAGTCAAATAAAAAACATGAGCTGGCGCACACCCAGAGAAAATGATTTTATGTTGAGGTGCTGACTAACAGGGAATAAACTATAAGCTACAACAATACAGAGAGTCGGCACAGTGATGCCGAAACGTTGGTGATTTACCCAATAAATGACTGGGAGTTTATATATAGAGTGTGCGACTCTCTTTATTTTTATAGCATTTAAATTAACCCAGGGATTTACACTGAGTGTACAAAACATTAGGAACACCTTCCTAATATTGAGTTGCACCCCCCTTTTGCCCTCAGAACAGCCTCAATTTGTCTGCATGAACTACAAGGTGTCGAAAGCGTTCCACAGGGATATGCTGGCCCATGTTGACTCCAATGCTTCTCACAGTTGTGTCAAATTGTCTGGATGCCCTTTGGGTTGTTGACCGTTCTTGGTATACATGAAAAAGGGAAAGGAGAGCCGCACACTCTAGGAGCTCAGATGCAATAATTGAATAACCAACGTTTCGACAGACAAGCTGTCTTCATCAGGGTATAATGACCATTCTTGATGAAAAACCCAGCAGCGACACACTCAAAGCGGTGCACATGGCACCTATTACCATACCCCGTTCAAAGGCACCTATTACCATACCCCGTTCAAAGGTGCCTATTACCATACCTCGTTCAAAGGCACCTATTACCATACCCCGTTCAAAGGTGCCTATTACCATACCCCGTTCAAAGGCACCTATTACCATACCCCATTCAAAGGCACCTATTACCATACCCCGTTCAAAGGCACCTATTACCATACCCCGTTCAAAGGCACCTATTACCATACCCCGTTCAAAGGCACCTATTACCATACCCTGTTCAAAGGCACCTATTACCATACCCCGTTCAAAGGCACTTTTGTCTTGCCCATTCACCCTCTGAATGGCACACATAAACAATCCATGTCTCAATTCTCTCAAGGCTTAAAAATCCTTCTTTAACCAGTCTCCTCCCCTTCATCTACACTGATTGAAGTATATAAAACAGGGGACATCAATAAGGGATCACCTGGTCAGTCTATGTCAGGGAAAGAGCAGTGTATAAATCTGTTTCTTAGTGTTTCACCAAGACAATAAATGTTGTATGTTGTAAATGTTGTCCAATTATCCTTTCAAAGCTATATTTCATACCACACTTTTTCATACCAAAAATAATCAATCAATCATTAATCACTCAATCCACGTGATCTCTCTAGGTCCAGTGCTATGATCCAGAGGCAGACACCTGGGCGCTAAGGGCAAGCATCCCCATCGCTAAGCGCTGCATCACGGCGGTCTCCCTGAACAACCTGATCTATGTGTCAGGTGGTCTAACCAAGTCTATCTTCTGCTACGACCCTGCGGAGGACTACTGGATGCACGTGGTGCACACCTTCAGCAAACAGGTAAGGATTTCATTTATGGCACAGAGACACTGGAAATTCTGTTTCATTTCGACTTCAGAGCTGCTATGAGGGTTTGCGCGTAACAATGGTCTATGAAAACAAATACAATGTTGACCTTACATCCTAACTGGAGCTTTTTGATTTCACAAAAATAAGTTGTTTTTGTTTTGTCAAGCCCCTGATAAGTCAACCGTGGTGAGGCATATTTCGCTGACTCTCTCGCTCTCTCTCGCTCTCTCTCTCTGTCTCTTGCTCTCTCTTGCTCTCTCCTTTCCCTCTCGCTCGCTCGCTCACTCTCTCTCTCTCTCTCTCTCGCTCTCTCTCTCTCTGTCTCTCTCTCTCTCTCTGTCTCTCTCTCTGTCTCTCTCTCTTGCTCTCTCTCTCTCTGTCTCTCTCCTTTCCCTCTCGCTCGCTCACTCTCTCTCTCTCTCTCTCTCTCTCTCTCTCTCCTTTCCCTCTCTTTCTCTCTCTCTCTCTCTCTCTCTCTCTCTCTCTCTCTCTCTCTCTCTGTCTCTCTCTCTCTTGCTCTCTCCTTTCCCTCTCGCTCACTCTCTCTCCTTTCTCTCTCTCTCTCTCTCTCTCTCCTTTCCCTCTCTTTCTCTCTCTCTCTCTCTCTCTCTCTCTCTCTCTCTCTCTCTCTCTCTCTCTCCTCTCTCTCTCTCTCTCTCTCTCTCTCTCTCTCTCTCTCTCTCTTCTCTCTTCTCTCTCCTTTCCCTCTCTTTCTCTCTCTCTCTCTCTCTCTCTCTCTCTCTCTCTCTCTCTCTCTCTCTCTCTCTCTCTCTCTCTCTCTCTCTCTTGCTCTCTCCTTTCCCTCTCGCTCACTCTCTCTCCTTTCCCTCTCTCTCTCTCTCTCTCTCTCTCTCTCCTCTCTCTCTCTCTCTCTCTCTCTCCAGGAGAGCTGTGGAATGTCGGTGTGTAATGGGAAGATCTTCATCCTGGGTGGGCGGGGTGAGAACGGCGAGGCCTCTGACTCCATCCTGTGTTACGACCCGGCAACGGGCATCATCACCGGCGTGGCGGCCATGCCTCGCCCCATCTCTTACCACGGCTGTGTCACCATCCATCGTTACAACGAGAAGTTCCACCACCGGCCCTGACCCCACAAACACACACACAAACACACAGGCTTGTACATAAACATGCTTTAAAAGACATTCACTCACACAAAAAGATTCTTCAGACACGCGCTCTCTAAAAAGGGTGCAGATAGACATGCACACACTGTCAACCCTTTTTTTCCCTCTCAAGCAACTAATTTAGAAATTCAGACCACAGCCCCAGTTTCAGTTTCACTTGTTTCCTTATTGTCCCATGAAGCAACACTCTGGTGCTGGTATTGTGGTATTCCTGCTATGCTACTCCTGATCCATCTATGCCTGCCAGTTGACTTTGTTAGGGTGGTTGTTCAATGGAAAACCAAACCATAGACTGGCTGGTATGCCTCCAGACACCACTATGTCTGTGTTTAGATAGAGCCTTCATGGAGCCTGTGACAGGATCAGATCAGAGCAGGCAGACATGCGCCAGGGTTGTGGCGGTCATGACATTTTGTCGGCCGGTGATTTTCAAGCAAATAACTGCCGGTGTCATGGTAATTAACCGTTAATTAACATAAACACATTTAGCATCTCCTGGCTTCCACTCATAGCCTACAAGCCACTGATGCAGATCCATTTAATATGGCCTACATCTTCACAATTAATCCATAATTTATTTTAGACAGGTCTAAAGAAACATGATATGAAGAAACCACCACTCTCAAAAGGGACCGCAAATGTGATTATGATTGTAATGCTTTATTATCTTCCCCAAACTTGGAACTCACAAGCAGCCTATGTATGTCAGTTATTCTCCACACCGGTTGTAAAGGGGATTCATGTGCTTCATTCTAAGAAGTTATAGGACCACTTGAGTTGTAATACTAACCTTATCAAAACATATAGCCCTATGGGCTAGGCTACATGAGGTGTGATACTAACCTTATCAAAACATATAGGCCTATGGGCTAGGCTACATTAGGTGTGCGACTATGATTTGAAAAAGTCGCCAAAAAAGGCATACACTGTTTCCTGTCTTACTGGACACACTGGGCATCATTCACAAGTGATAATACACCATTCACAAGTGATAATATTGTTATCAGACTATTCTTAATTTGTTATCAGACTATTCTTAATTTTTGTCTTTACTGTACATATACTAAATAATATATGTGTGAAATTAGTTTTGATTTTGAATGAACCATTATCATACACTTGTCTCAGAATAGGGGCAGGGGAAAAATATGTGTCATCTATGCAGTTAAATAGCGAATGGAGGACTCTTTTCCCCTGGTTAATTTTCATGCCTGCCAGGTAGGCTGTACTCCTGTTGTAAAGATAAGCATTGTGCTTAATATTAGGAAGGTTGAGAAATACATTTAGTAGGCCTAGTCTATAGAAAACTGATGGAAGCCTCCTCTTTTTAGTAGAAGCCATCACTCTGTTTTCTCACACAATTGCATAGCCTATAGAAATTATGCGAAACGTCAGCTCATGGTCTCTCATGAAGTGTTTGATTTGATTTTCCGATCACATTTGCATTGATGTTAGAGTGATTATAGGGACAATAGAGTGCTGAGTACCAGGCAGTTAGCAAGTTTGGTAGGCTACTAATGACCACCAGCAGCATCAGGGCGCAGTTTTGGAGAAGCCTAGTTACCGTGACTAAACAGTCACGTGTAATTTGACTGCGGTCATGACTTGTGAACAGCGGTAATATGGTCACTGTAACAGCCCTAGACATGCCTAGCAGCAGTGTGTAGGCCACATGCATTCTTGTGCCAGTAGCAGCTCCTCATCTCCTCTTCCTAAGAACCAGAGATAGTCTATATCTGCACATCAAAGAGCACAATCTTTGATGGACAGATAGGGAGTCGTGATAGTGGATGAAACAAAGTGTTGCTTTTAGAGATTATCTCCTTAATCTTCAGGTGTTCAGGTGGACAAGTACTGACAGATAGTGAATTGTGATAGTGAACAGGAAAGCTTTGATTCAGACTTTGAGAGAAATTCATAGGAATCTGCCACTGAATGACAAGGGGTGGTACAGTAATTCTTAGAACCCCGTTTTAAAAGGCAATATGCATTCCAACCATCTTAAAATGGCCTCCTCTTTCTTCGTAACCACTTGATAGTATCATGGAAATTGGAACAGTATCATGGAATGTATCAAGCACCTGGATGCCAGAGGGTAGGAATGTGGTTCCATGACTTCAATTTTATATGTCGTTAAGCAGTGATTGTTTGGTATAAAACAAAACAAGCTGGCCTATGCTTATCCAAAAACAGAGGCCATGTCCAAATAGAACGAAACGTCTTATTTTCATTGTCTTCTTTTGTCTCATTGCCACTCATTTCAAATGACATTCATTTTAGGAAGCTACCTCCTGCTGTGGTCTGAACTCTGATTCCGCTGACTCCTATTTCCTTTTCCTGTTAGAGGTTCCCTTACTTACTCTTTCCATATCATCTCTTTCCTCTTCTCATATCCTACCTCTTATCACTGACACTTTCATCATAATTCCCTTGAATCTTTGCTATACACACACACACGCACACACACACTGATTTTTTTGTTGTTGTTCAATTTATTAAATTATATTTGTCTTTCTAACTTTGGATATGTGTGCTGATTGTATACCTTGTGCTTGGTGGTGTGGTTGTTGCTACATAGAGTTTAGATAGTTGGTTTGGATGTTGGGTGTGTGGGTGATTTAGTCAATATCAGCAGGGCCGTTTTCTAGCATTTTGGGGGCCCAAAGCGAGATTTGGTTTGCAGAGAGCAAATGTTGCATTGTTAAAGCAAATTTCATGCAGTTCTACACATTTTGCCATGGGTTGGGGGCCCAATAGCGGCCGCTTATGTCGCGTGTGCCAAGAAACAGCACTAGATATCAGATGCCTTAGTAGATGAAATCTCAAAGACTGTTATAAGTGAGTGGTATATTGGGTGATTGTTATTATATGTAAACCAGTTATAGCTTTATATCATAACAGTCTGTTTACTATTGTGCTGCTTACCCAGTGGCCTTGCCTCATATATGCAAATTCTATAGAACTCTGTGCCATACATAGACAATGGCACCTCTCACCTGTATACTCATACAATGTATAGCTCATGTACACAATGTAGCTCGGGGTAACCATGGAAACCTCCAGGTGTGTGTGCCGTGGGCTTTACCGAGCTGACACCTGTGTATTAACTCATAGGATATGATTGAGTGGTAATTGTAAGTCTTGATTCTGGTCAGTAACGACTTTTGTGTCGTTAGAATAAGAGATGAATTGCTGTGAATTGATGTATTGCTGTGATACGGTGACGTTGAGGCCTTCTCTTTGCCACATTTTTATTCAAATGTTCTGTCATCCTTGTTTGCATGTGGTTTGTGTCTTTTTGCAGTTTTTTTTGTATCTGAGAGCCCCAATTGTGCACTTTTACTATTATATCACAATGTAAATATGTATTTTCTTTTATTACTGTATCAGTAAATGCTATTTGCTTTCATGTGACGTATGTGAGTGGGGTGAATGGAGCCTGTCAGCGCCTCGTACTGGTCTGCCTGTAATATGTAATATACTATAATATGTCAGATCAAGATCAACACAGGGAGAGAAAGAGGGGGAGGGGGTAGAGGAACATGCACTACGTTATTGGGTCAAGGGTAAGGAACTGTTTTGTTTCTCAATGATGTTTTTACTAAATAAATCCAAATGAAAGAAAATGTGAGGCATGTTGGTTTAATCTGCATTCCAGTGCTTTGTTGAGCGAGAGAGACTTGTTGTTTCTTGTTGTGGTGGCGAATGCTGGGATTGTGTGTGTTGTTGATGAGTGATGCTTGTTTTTGACAGTCTACCACAGGTAAGTCGTCTGCTCTATATTGGATGACTCTCAAGGGGAGAAGTGATTGAAGGATGTAAATGCAGAGTTAGGCATTTGGCCCAGATCAAATCCCTAAGGTGATGTTTTGAACTTGCTTTCATGGGAACCCTGGATTTGAGCTATGGATATTGATGAATTTGTATAGCCTACAGTACTTGTGTACAAGATGAGGGCTAGTTCCACCTAGAGAATGCAATCCTTTGTGCCTGGAATAAGACAATATTGGATTAAAATCTGTCTTTCTGATATTAAAGAAACAACATTACATTAAAGTATGTATGATGTGATATTCAAATCTCTCTTTCGCCTTGGTTCTTCTGTTTCTTCTGAAAATTAGCGTGGACTGTCTGAGCTATAGTATGTCGGACTGTAATTGCTGGCTTGTGTAAATGAAGCATCAATAAAGTTATTCTCTATACTGAACGTGGTGTGCAGTTCTTATATGACATATTGCAATACAATACAGTGGGGCAAAAAGGTATTTAGTCAGGCACCAATTGTGCAAGTTCTCCCACTTAAAAAGATGAGAGAGGTCTGTAATTTTCATCATAGGTACACTTCAACTATGACAGACAAAATGAGAAAAAAAATCCAGAAAATCACATTGTAGGATTTTTTATGAATTTATTTGCAAATTATGGTGGAAAATAAGTATTTGGTCACCTACAAACAAGCAAGATTTCTGGCTCTCACAGACCTGTAACTTCTTCTTTAAGAGGCTCCTCTGTCCTCCACTCGTTACCTGTATTAATGGCACCTGTTTGAACTTGTTATCAGTTTAAAAGACACCTGTCCACAACCTCAAACAGTCACACTCCAAACTCCACTATGGCCAAGACCAAAGAGCTGTCAAAGGACACCAGAAACAAAATTGTAGACCTGCACCAGGCTGGGAAGACTGAATCTGCAATAGGTAAGCAGCTTGGTTTGAAGAAATCAACTGTGGGAGCAATTATTAGGAAATGGAAGACATACAAGACCACTGATAATCTCCCTCGATCTGGGGCTCCACGCAAGATCTCGCCCCGTGGGGTCAAAATGATCACAAGAACGGTGAGCAAAAATCCCAGAATTACAAGGGGGGACCTAGTGAATGACCTGCAGAGAGCTGGGACCAAAGTAACAAAGCCTACCATCAGTAACACACTACGCCGCAAAGGACTCAAATCCTGCAGTGCCAGACGTGTCCCCCTGCTTAAGCCAGTACATGTCCAGGCCCGTCGGAAGTTTGCTAGAGTGCATTTGGATGATCCAGAAGGAGATTGGAAGAATGTCTTATGGTCAGATGAAACCAAAATGTAACTTTTTGGTAAAAACTCGTCGTGTTTGGAGGACAAAGAATTCTGAGTTGCATCCAAAGAACACCATACCTACTGTGAAGCATGGGGGTGGAAACATCATGCTTTGGGGCTGTTTTTCTGCCAGGACGACTGATCCGTATAAAGGAAAGAATGAATGGGGCCATGTATCGTGAGATTTTGAGTGAAAACCTCCTTCCATCAGCAAGGGCATTGAAGATGAAACGTGGCTGGGTCTTTCAGCATGACAATGATCCCAAACACACCGCCTGGGCAACGAAGGAGTGGCTTCGTAAGAAGCATTTCAAGGTCCTGGAGTGGCCTAGCCAGTCTCCAGATCTCAACCCCATAGAAAATCTTTGGAGGGAGTTGAAAGTCCGTGTTGCCCAGCAACAGCCCCAAAACATCACTGCTCTAGAGGAGATCTGCATGGAGGAATGGGCCAAAATACCAGCAACAGTGTGTGAAAACCTTGTGAAGACTTACAGAAAACGTTTGACCTCTGTCATTGCCAACAAAGAGTATATAACAAAGTATTGAGAAACTTTTGTTATTGACCAAATACTTATTTTCCACCATAATTTGCAAATAAATTCATTAAAAATCCTACAATGTGATTTGTCTGTCATAGTTGAAGTGTACCTATGATGAAAATTACAGGCCTCTCACACTTTTTAAGTGGGAGAACTTGCACAATTGGTGGCTGACTAGATACTTTTTTGCCCCACTGTATAACATAACATAGTTTAAAAAACATCAGTGGCAGCAATACTATGGTATAGTGCAAATGTAGTAGATAAAACAACCCATACATGTTGGAAGTGTGAAACTATGCTGTCTTATAAGCACAGTGATCAGAATAATGTAAAGATATTTACCTGCCTGCCACCCCCACTTACCTACAGACTGGAGCAGAGGAATTACACTAGTATTAAACACTATACAGGCTATTACAGTGGTGTTTACCTGTCAATCATCTAAGGGAAGTTGCCTAGGGGAGAAGTTACACGGAAATGCCTTATCACATTTCAATCACATTATGACAGCAAAATACAGTGCATTTGGAAAGCATTCAGACTGCTTGACTCTTTACACATTGTGTTACGTTACTGCTATAATGTTTCAGGTAAGTCCCAGATGCAGGAACGTCGAACTAACAACAGTTTATCCGACAGGTCAAGGGTAGGCAGGGGTCAGTAATCCAGATAGGTGGGGTACAGGTAGAGGACGGCAGGCTCAGGTTGGCAGAGGTCAGTAATCCAGATAGGTGGGGTACAGGTAGAGGACGGCAGGCTCAGGGTAGGCAGAGTTCAGTAATCCAGATAGGTGGGGTACAGGTAGAGGACGGCAGGCTCAGGGTATGCAGAGGTCAGTAATCCAGATAGGTGGGGTACAGGTAGAGGACGGCAGGCTCAGGGTAGGCAGAGTTCAGTAATCCAGATAGGTGGGGTACAGGTAGAGCACGGCAGGCTCAGGGTAGGCAGAGTTCAGTAATCCAGATAGGTGGGGTACAGGTAGAGGACGGCAGGCTCAGGGTAGGCAGAGGTCAGTAATCCAGACAGGTGGGTTAAAGGTAGAGGACGGCAGGCAGGCTCAGGGTAGGCAGAGTTCAGTTATCCAGATAGGTGGGTTAAAGATACAGGACGGCAGGCAGGCTCAGGGTAGGCAGAGGTCAGTAATCCAGACAGGTGGGGTACAGGTAGAGGACGGCAGGCAGACTCAGGCTCAGGGCAGGCAGAAAAACCGGGAAAACAGGAACAATCGAGAGACAGGAACAGAGGGAAAAACACTGGTAGGCTTGACGAAACAAGTCAAACTGGCAACAGATAAACAGAGAACACAGGTATAAATGCACAGGGGATAATGGGGAAGATGGGCAACACCTGGAGGGGGGTGGAGACAATCACAAATACAGGTGAAACAGATCAGGGTGTGACAACGGCCTTATTCTAAAATGGAATAAATAATAGTTTTTACTCATCAATCTACACACATTACCCCATAATGACAGAGCGAAAACAGGTTTTTAGAAATCTTTGCAAATGTATTACAAATAAAAACATAAATGTTACTTACATAAGTATTCAGACCCTGCATCCTGTTTCCATTGATTGTCTTGGTGTTTCTACAACTTCACTGGAGACCACCTGTGGTAAAGTGAATTGATTGAAAAATAAAAAGAGAGCTGCACACTCTAGGAGCTCAGATGCAATAATTGAATAACCTAATAACCAATGTTTTGACAGACAAGCTGTCTTCATCAGAGTATAGACAGCTTGTCTGTCGAAACGTTGGTTAGAGATTGTTAAATTATTGCGTCTGAGCTTCTAGAGTGTGCGTCTCTCCTTATCTTTTTCAAGTATTCTACTCCGCTAGCCAGCACTTCACCGTAACAGGTGTGTGTTTTTTTCGCCTCCAAATTCAATTGATTGGACATGATTTGGAAAGGCACACACCTGTCTCTATAAGTTGACAGTGCATTTCCGAGCAAAACCAATCCATGAGGTCAAAATAATTGTCTGTAGAGCTCCGAGACAGGATTCTGTTGATGCACAGATCTGGGGAGAACCTGATGGTCACCCTGACAGAGCTCCAGAGTTCCTCTGTGAAGATAGGAGAACCTTCCAGAAGGACAACCATCTATGCAGCACTCCACCAACCAGGCCTTTATGCTAGAGTGGCCAGACGGAAGCCAATCGTCAGTAAAAGGCACATGATAGCCCACTTTGAGTTTGCCAAAAGGCACCTAAAGGACTCTCAGACCATAAGAAACAAGAATCTCTGGTCTGATGAAACCAAGATTGAACTCTTTGGCCTGAATGCCAAGCGTCACATCTGGAGGAAACCTGGCACCATCCCTACAGTGAAGCATGGGGGTGGCAGCATCATGCTGTGCGGGTGTTTTTCAGTGTCAGGGACTGGGAGACTAGTCAGGATCGGGGAAAGATTAAATTAGCAAAGTACAGAGAGATTCATGATGAAAACCTACTCCAGAGCGCTCAGGACCTCAGACTGGGGCGAAGGTTCACCTTCCAAACGGACAATGACCCTAAGCACACAGCCAAGACAATGCAGGAGTGGCTTCGGGACAAGTCTCTGAATGTCCTTGAGTGGCCCATCCAGAGCCCGTACTTGAACCTGATCGAACATCTCTGGAGAGACCTGAAAATAGCTATGCAGCAACGCTCCCCATCCAACATGACAGAGCTTGAGAGGTTCTGAAGAGAAGAATGGAGAAACTCCCCAAATACAGGTGTGCCAAGCTTGAAGCGTCATAACCAAGAAGACTCAAGGCTGTAATCGCTGACAAAGGTGCTTCAACAAAGTACAAAGTAAAGGGTCTGAATATTTATGTAAATGTGATATTTCAGTCTTTATTTTTTATAATAAAAAATAAAAAACTATTTTTTCTTTTTCTTTATGGGGCATTGCTTGTAGATTGGTGAGAGAAAAAAATGAACTATTTAATCCATTTTAGAATAAGGCTGTAACGTAACAAAATGTGGAAAAGCTGAAGGGGTCTGAATACTTTCCAAATGCACTGTACATCTGAAAACAACTAAACAACAACAAGGATGCTAAATACACCAATATTCTGGAGAATAATTCCACTACTTTGGAAAATGTTTATTGTGGCTTCATACTTTATTCATGGGTTTCTGGTTTGTTCTTGGCAATTTCACATAGGCTACACATGTGAACGCATATGTTGCTAAACCAAGATGATGTTTCACTTAACGGATGTTTACTCTCATGGGGAACCATCTGTTGTGCTGGCAGTCTGGTGGTTGGCTGTGGATCTGTTGGGGCAGTGTGCGAATTGGAGTGGGTCCAGGGTGTCTAAGATTATGGTGTTGATGTGTGTCATGACGAGCCTTTCGAAGCACTTCATAATTACAGATCACAGATAGTCATTTAGGCAGGTTACCTTGGAGTTATTGGGAACAAGGACAATAGTGGCAGTTTGAAACATGTTGGGATTACAGATGATTATTATTTAAGATAAGCATACCACTATTGCCCAGGATTCAATTCCTTTTATGTTTATTCTAATGTTGAGGCATTACATCAAAACCTCAGACATTTTTAAAAACAGTGTCTCAAAGGTTTATGAAGATCAATTTGTATCTATGACATCTTTACAATTAACCTGACTGTGTGATCTAATAAATTCAGTCTGTGATGCAGACATTTGGCACCAGTTTGCGATTCTTCTCACATCTCATCTCACCCACATGCACTGTTTCAGGGCATATTTATACAATATGGTTAGGGTTACTGTACCAAACAGATGTGGAACAAGCCAGATTGTTTTCTATTTGATATACAAATAAATCAAGTAGGATATGGTCTTGACATTAGAAACCCTTGGCCACTGTATTGTGTGTTTACAAACTATTTGAAGTGGGTAAAGCTGACTGCGTCTTTTGAGGGAAAGCAAAGGGCCAACAAGAAAAGTAAAGATTTTTCAATAACTTCTTGATTGTGTGTGATGTGTTTTATGACATTAGTTACATTATTTCCCTATTTCTTCAGTTTGAAGTTAAATTATTATAAGGATACTGTACAGTGTAAGGCAGGTCACTGTATTCAGTGCAGTCTGGATTATGATTCTGTTTTCTAGTGCCCCCCTCTGGTTCATCGCAGGAATCGCAAGGCCCAACTGTTTGCAGGCGAATGCCATGGGGCTAGCTCGAGACTCTACAAACCAAGCAAAACATTAACAAACATAGATAGCTAGCTTTGAATGAAAACTCACTTTATATAGCAACGTCCGCAGAAAAGTAATTATTAAACTACAGAAGCGGGCGTATCGGCTTGCTTGCAAACAGAATCACAACACACGTTCAGCTAGCTAGTTAGCCTGCTAGCAACTTTCTCCAGCACGCCTCCCAGTTCCTGCACCACGAGCGTGAGGTAGGGTAAACTGTCGAACATTGGGGTATGTTGTGAGAGTGGGTAAACTATTCCAATATAATGTTATCGTAATGGCTAAATGTACCATAGATGACTGCATTGTCAAGTTTGGTAGCAAAGTGTTTTCACAAATCACTGGTGTACCACGAAACAATGCTAGCTAGCTGCTCGCTAATAACGTCGTTACTGTAGTTCAAAGGCCTTTCTAGACATCAGGGTCGAGTAGCAGAGTGATCCGACATGCTCCATGTTATGCTAGCTAGCATTTAGCACCTACATAGCTATGCTTAATGCTACATTTTTGCATAGATCTCCAGTTAGATGGCTGGCTAGCTAGTTAGCTAGCTAACTAGCTAGATATATGCTACATTAGAACATCTAGCTAGCAACTGTACATATAATTTAGCAAAGGTAAAAATCTATAACCATTCAATAGAATGCCATGTTTTGTGGGGTTTGTTGTTGGAAACGGGCAATGTTTTTTATTTTCTGTTAGCACTTATTCCCCTTTTGACATATTATGCTAGCTAACATGCTAGGCTAGCAGGTGCAGTGATTTCATACATTATTGTTTGTGAACTGCACAAATACCATGTAGGGAAATGTAATAAACTTATAACAAGCTAGGTTGTTATTTGATTACCTGGAATAATATTGAGAACTCAGCAATTGTTGCTGCTACAAGATAAAAAGCTTACTGCCAGCATCTTCTCCATTTTAGTTAGTGATAAATATATCTAGCATATATCATAGAGCAAGCAACAGGGACATGGTTACCAGAGCACAGCGGTTGAATTTACACATTGCCGTTGTCTATCTCTATCTCTCAGTCAATCATGTCGGGCATCAAGAGGAAGATTGAAGACAAGGACCCAGACTATGAAGACATCTCACAGGTTCAGGAGAACAAGCGACACAAAGTAGTGGAACAAAATGGTAAGACTAGAAGTTCTACAACCCATGCTATTGTACTATTAAAGCCTTCCTGTACTTGTGAACTTAGGCTGTATGGACAATTGCTGGTTCACAGTATCTTTAGGATGATGCTAACATGTGACCTAGCTCACTCTGTCTGCGTTTTCATACTTTTTTGAAACTTGCCAGCGAGGGAAGCTACGGTGCAGAAGATTGAGGCCATTATCAAAGACCAGTTCTCTTTGGAGATGAAGAACAAAGAACATGAGATCGAAGTGATCGGACAGGTAACTGTTAACCTCATCTACTGAATGAGTATCATGTCACCATACATGAATCATATCAGAACCATGAGGGTACAAAAGTACAAACACCTTAAATGCATGCAAAGACAAACACTCTGTTTTCATGTTTATTACCTTTAATTGTGTGTAATTACAATGTACAATATAGAGCTGGGATGATAAACCAAAAATTACTGACACCGAAATCACCTTCACTTTACCAAAGCATTTTGCTCAGTAATTTACAGTGATTTTGCTGTCCAACGTTCCTGTAGATTGTTCCACAACCATAATTTGGTCAACATTAATAGCCTATGCATTATGCTGATTCCTGCTATGAAATTATCTGCCTGTCCCTGTTTTGGCTGCTGTGTGAGCAAGCCACTCTCACTTCCTCTCCCCACTGTGCGCACCGAGGAGGAGGGAGAGATGCGTTGGGAAAAATAAATTTTTCAAGGCAACTACTGTTCTAGTTAGAGAGAGTAGAGGCACAGCTTTCTGTGAGTATATCATGTACAGTTGAAGTCGGAAGTTTACATACATCTTAGCCAAATACATTTAAACTCCGTTTTTCACAATTCCGGACATTTTAATCCTAGTAAAAATTCCCTGTCTTAGGTCAGTTAGGATCACCACTTTATTTTAAGAATGTGAAATGTCAGAATAATAGGAGAGAGAATTATTTATTTCAGCTTTTATTTATTTAATCACATTCCCAGTGGGTCAGAAGTTTACATACACTCAATTAGTATTTGGTAGCATTGCCTTGAAATTGTTTAACTTGGGTCAAATGTTTTGGGTAGCCTTCCACAAGCTTCCCACAATAAGTTGGGTGAATTTTGGCACATTCCTCCTGACAGAGCTGATGTCACTGAGTCAGGTTTGTAGGCCTCCTTGCTCGCACACGCTCTTTCAGTTCTGCCCACACATTTTCTATAGGATTGAGGTCAGGGCTTTGTGATGGCCACTCCAATACCTTGACTTTGTTGTCCTTAAGCCATTTTGGAAGTATGCTTTGGGTCATTGTCCATTTGGAAGACCCATTTGCGACCAAGCTTTAACTTCCATAACATAATTTTCCTACCTCATGATGCCATTATTTTGTGAAGTGCACCAGTCCCTCCTGCAGCAAAGCACCCCCACAACATGATGCTGCCACCCCCGTGCTTCACGGTTGGGATGGTGTTCTTCGGCTTGCAAGCCTCCCCCTTTTTCCTCCAAACATAACGATGGACATTATGGCCAAACATTTCTATTTTTGTTTCATCAGAGGACATTTCTCCAAAAAGTACAATCTTTGTCCCCATGTGCAGTTGCAAACCGTAGTCTGGCTTTTTTATGCCGGTTTTGGAGCAGTGGCTTCTTCCTTGCTGAGCAGCCATTCAGGTTATGTCGATATAGGAGTCGTTTTACTGTGGATATAGATACGTTTGTACCTGTTTCCTCCAGCATCTTCACAAGGTCCTTTGCTGTTGTTCTGGGATTGATTTGCACATTTCGCACCAAAGTACGTTCATCTCTAGGAGACAAAACACGTCTCCTTCCTGAGCGGAATGACGGCTGTGTGGTCCCATGGTGTTTATACTTGCGTACTATTGTTTGTACAAATGAACGTGGTACCTTCAGGTGTTTGGAAATTGCTCCCGAGGATGAACCAGACTTGTGGAGGTCTACCATTTGTTTTCTGAGGTCTTGACTGATTTCTTTTGATTTTCCCATGATGTCAAGCAAAGAGGCACTGAGGTTGAAGGTAGGCCTTGAAATACATCCACAGGTACACTTCCAATTGACTCAAATGATGTCAATTAGCCTATCAGAAGCTTCTAAAGCCATGCTATCATTTTCTGGAATTTTCCAAGCTGTTTAAAGGCACAGTCAACTTAGTGTATGTAAACTTCTGACCCACTGGTATTGTGATACAGTGAATTATAAGTGAAATAACCTGTCTGTAAACAATTGTTGGAAAAATTACTTGTGTCTTGCACAAAGTAGATGTTTTAACCGACTTGCCAGAACTATAGTTTGTTAACAAAACATTTGTGGAGTGGTTAAAAAACTAGTTTTAATGACTACAACCTAAGTGTATGTAAACTTCTGACTTCAACTGTATTTCTCACCTGTTAATATTGAGTTCATGGTACTAGGGTTGGGTGATGTCAACCTTTGTCCTATCGTGATTATGTACCCTTAAAACATAGTGATATATAATAATAATTATGGTAATAATAATACATTGGACTAATATAGTACTTTTCAAGGACCCAAAGTCACTTTACAATTTTAGAAATGAGAAAGAAAAAACAAAATAGGAGTCAAAACTAAACATGACTAAACAATACATGAATATAGAGAGGGGTGGACTCAAAGAGGGGAAAGAGTGTGTTGTGTTAGTGTATGGGGAGGGTTGGGATTTGGATATGAACCCAGTATGGGGTTAGGATACCATCCCGGTTTAGGGTAAGGGTTTGGTTAGGGTGCTGCTCAGTATGGTGAAGAGAGGAGTGTATTTTTGGGGGGGAGGATTAAGGGTATACGGTGCACTTGAAAAGTATTCAGACCCCTTCACTTTTTCCACATTTTGTTTCCTTACAGCCTTATTCTAAAATGGATTAAATCAAACATTTTCCTTATCAGTCTACACACAATACCCCATAATGACATGAAAAAAGCACATTTATTGAAATAGGCTACAGCAAATAGGAATAGGCAAATGACTCACAATGTCACTTGTGCGCTGCGAGACTCAGTCAAGTTCAAATCCACATTTTCTTTGTAAACAACAGGTAGCCTAACAGTGAAATGCTCTCTCACGGGCCATTCTCAACAATGCAGAGAGAAAAATATAGAAAATAATACACAATGAGTAACGATCACATCACAGTGTCGTCACCATCGACGATGGCTGTCAATCATTGTCGATAGACAATGTTATTGTAATATCGGCCAACCCTACATGGTGCCACTTTACTACCTGAGTAGGCTATGTAGCATGGTGTTGATACGCCTGCGGAGCTGATCAGAGCATGCCATTTGTCGATAATAGGCCTACATCAGTTAGGCCCAGTGCTTGAAAGTTTTTGTCAGACATTGTATTTATTGATAGATGAATCAATTAGCTTACATGGCTATCTAGCAACAAGATCATATTTCGAGTAATCAACCTATCTAAAGAGTTCCCACTTCCTCAGGTGGTGAATAATAGGTGTAGCCTAGGTCAATATGCACAAAGATGTCGAACAATTCATCTCCGCAGAGCCAGAAATAAGTTGGATCATTTTGGATCCTGTTTAGACAGGTTGCACATCCAAATATCAATAATGTTTTTCCTGGATATGTTAGATGCAATAGCTTACCTTTTGAGTCATAGGCTACCATCTCAGTAGTCTTACTTGGCACTGGAAAAAAATTGTCTAGACCCCTGCCGCTAATGCAAAGTAGTAACTGTCCATAAAAAATAGTGTGTTGTATTTGTTGGTATCGAGCAAAATAGTTACATTTATTGCGATATGAATTTTTGTCCATATCTCCCAGCTCTAATACAATACTACTTTATTGTCCATATGTTACAGAGAACAATGGAAATGTGTCTTCTCCGTTCTTAACACCCTCAGACAGCACACATCACACATACAGTTGAGACGAGCGCATGGTCAAGCTGCAGTGCAGCGCCCCTGGATGGAGAGCAGGTTGTGCAGCTAAGGGCCTTGCTCAAGGGCAGCAGCCATCCATTTGCCAGATCAATTCCACCCTTTTTCCAAGGCCCGGCCTAGGAATCAAACCGGTCACCTTTCGGCTACAGATCCAACTCCTTAGCCGCTTGGCTACTTACATGTTTAAACTGTAGGAGAAAGGTTAATTAAACGTTTAAACTGTAGGAGAAAGGTTAATTAAACGTTTATACTGCAGGAGAAAGGTTAATTAAACGTTTATACTGCAGGAGAAAGGTTAATTAAACGTTTATACTGCAGGAGAAAGGTTAATTAAACGTTTATACTGCAGGAGAAAGGTTAATTAAACGTTTATACTGCAGGAGAAAGGTTAATTAAACGTTTATACTGCAGGAGAAAGGTTAATTAAACGTTTATACTGCAGGAGAAAGGTTAATTAAACGTTTATACTGCAGGAGAAAGGTTAATTAAACGTTTATACTGCAGGAGAAAGGTTAATTAAACGTTTATACTGCAGGAGAAAGGTTAATTACACGTTTATACTGCAGGAGAAAGGTTAATTAAACGTTTATACTGCAGGAGAAAGGTTAATTAAACGTTTATACTGCAGGAGAAAGGTTAATTAAACGTTTATACTGCAGGAGAAAGGTTAATTAAACGTTTATACTGTAGGAGAAAGGTTAATTAAACGTTTATACTGCAGGAGAAAGGTTAATTAAACGTTTAAACTGCAGGAGAAAGGATAATTAAACGTTTATACTGTAGGAGAAAGGTTAATTAAAAGTTTATACTGCAGGAGAAAGGTTAATTAAACGTTTATACTGCAGGAGAAAGGTTAATTAAACGTTTATACTGCAGGAGAAAGGTTAATTAAACGTTTATACTGCAGGAGAAAGGTTAATTAAATGTTTATACTGCAGGAGAAAGGTTAATTAAACGTTTATACTGCAGGAGAAAGGTTAATTAAACGTTTATACTGCAGGAGAAAGGTTAATTAAACGTTTATACTGCAGGAGAAAGGTTAATTAAACGTTTATACTGCAGGAGAAGGTTTCAGTGTTGCTGTTCATTTGTCTGTTACAGCGTCTGAATGAGGCCAGGCGAATGATGGACAAGCTCAGAGCCTGTATCGTGGCCAATTACTATGCCAACGCTGGGGTGCCCAAGCTCCAAGAGGTAAGGTTGTTTTAAGTCTAATTTCTTATTTGTACCCACTTTGTATTCAACAACTATAAATCCTACAACTTCCTCTCCTTTCCTACGTTTACCAGCAGGCATCCAAGAGCGACCCGGCGGTGCTGAACCACCCGGCCATCAAGCGTTTCCTGGAGTCACCCTCCCGCTCCTCCTCCCCTCTCAACCAGGGCTCGGACGCCCACTCCCTGGGGCCCTCGGAGTCTGAGTCCCTGTCCCAACAGGGTGAGGGGCCGGATAGGGACGGGGAGGGGGCCTGGAGAGAGGACAGGGGCAGGCAGGAGCGCAGGCCGGGCCGCAACACAGGGAAGGTGAGTGGACTCTGAAGTGGCTTCCTCCCCCCGTCTCCTTTCCTTCATCTGTACTGATCTGAAAACCCTATAAGCAAATTGCATTCACCCATCCTGTCTTTTCAGACCTATGCAGATGAGGCAAAGGAGCTGAAGAGAGGGAGCACTGTAGATTATTGAGACGCACCCTTGGGAAGGCAGTCATATGATGACCCTCATGATTATTACTGCAGAGGTAAAAGGCTTCTGATACACCATCTAACATTAATACTATGACTGTCTCCTTTGTTGTAGGACACGTTTGGCGTCCCGTCGTCAGGTGTGCTGTCGTCAGACGGGGGGGAGCAGAGGGTGACCTACCACACTACAGGAGATGAGGCTTCCAGGCTCTACATAAAGAAGACCATCGTGGTGGGAAATGTCTCCAAGTACGTGAATGACATTATCAATGAGTGTTTCACTTTTTTTACTCAGTAGAATCTGAGAGTTTTTCAAGGCAGTTCTTTTTTTTGACACAGTGAATTTTCTAAATCATTTCACAATGTTTCTAGTCCTTTGTGACAGATACAGGAAGACATGAACAACAGCAGTGTGTTGCAATCCCTTGTTATACAGTTGCAGGGTTGCAAACTCATCACTTTTAGGCAAACTTTTCCGTTTGGATGTCTAAATAGGTCATCCACATGAATCGTGTAGATCCGTAAAAAAGTGCGCACACCCAAGACTGTATCGCCCATTGACCAATCAGAGAGACACGTGAGCAGATTTTCTCCCGTGTCATCACTAAATAAAGTGGTGTATATTTCTGATATCCACGTTCATGACTGATCACAGAATGCATCACTACGCGGTCTACAAATACCAGTGTAGAGCGTGATGTCAGATATTTCATATCAGAATGAGTGCTTCAACCAATATAAGGTGTGACAACTGTGAGCAGCCATCCACATCCCCTAACCAGCCATAACCCTACTCAGCTGCTTCTCTCAGTCTGTTCTTTCTGCACATCTCCCATCAGTTTTAATGTTATTTAGCTGTGAGCAGCCATCCACATCCCCTAACCAGCCATAACCCTACTCAGCTGCTTCTCTCAGTCTGTTCTTTCTGCACATCTCCATCAGTTTTAATGTTATTTAGCTGTGAGCAGCCATCCACATCCCCTAACCAGCCATAACCCTACTCAGCTGCTTCTCTCAGTCTGTTCTTTCTGCACATCTCCATCAGTTTTAATGTTATTTAGCTGTGAGCAGCCATCCACATCCCCTAACCAGCCATAACCCTACTCAGCTGCTTCTCTCAGTCTGTTCTTTCTGCACATCTCCATCAGTTTTAATGTTAATTAGCCGTGATTGCACGCTGCGGTGTACAGACAGCGTTTTCTGTTGTTACATTTGTTTTATTATTGGAGCGGCTCGCAGCAGGAGGGAGGTGGATACGTACCTTTTACTTTATCCTGTAGGAACAAGCCAGTCGGACTAGGCAGAATGCCACTGCTATAGAGGAAAAACAGTGACAGCCATGACCTTTACCCTGTAGGAACAAGCCAGTCGGACTAGGCAGAATGCCACTGCTATAGAGGAAAAACAGTGACAGCCATGACCTTTACCCTGTAGGAACAAGCCAGTCGGACTAGGCAGAATGCCACTGCTATAGAGGAAAAACAGTGACAGCCATGACCTTTACCCTGTAGGAACAAGCCAGTCGGACTAGGCAGAATGCCACTGCTATAGAGGAAAAACAGTGACAGCCATGACCTTTACCCTGTAGGAACAAGCCAGTCGGACTAGGCAGAATGCCACTGCTATAGAGGAAAAACAGTGACAGCCATGACCTTTACCCTGTAGGAACAAGCCAGTCGGACTAGGCAGAATGCCACTGCTATAGAGGAAAAACAGTGACGGCCATGACCTTTACCCTGTAGGAACAAGCCAGTCGGACTAGGCAGAATGCCACTGCTATAGAGGAAAAACAGTGACAGCCATGACCTTTACCCTGTAGGAACAAGCCAGTCGGACTAGGCAGAATGCCACTGCTATAGAGGAAAAACAGTGACAGCCATGACCTTTACCCTGTAGGAACAAGCCAGTCGGACTAGGCAGAATGCCACTGCTATAGAGGAAAAACAGTGACTGCCATGACCTTTACCCTGTAGGAACAAGCCAGTTGGACTAGGCAGAATGCCACTGCGATAGAGGAAAAACAGTGACAGCCATGACCTTTACCCTGTAGGAACAAGCCAGTCGGACTAGGCAGAATGCCACTGCCATAGAGGAAAAACAGTGACAGCCATGACCTTTACCCTGTAGGAACAAGCCAGTTGGACTAGGCAGAATGCCACTGCGATAGAGGAAAAACAGTGACAGCCATGACCTTTACCCTGTAGGAACAAGCCAGTCGGACTAGGCAGAATGCCACTGCTATAGAGGAAAAACAGTGACAGCCATGACCTTTACCCTGTAGGAACAAGCCAGTTGGACTAGGCAGAATGCCACTGCTATAGAGGAAAAACAGTGACAGCCATGACCTTTACCCTGTAGGAACAAGCCAGTCGGACTAGGCAGAATGCCACTGCTATAGAGGAAAAACAGTGACAGCCATGACCTTTACCCTGTAGGAACAAGCCAGTCGGACTAGGCAGAATGCCACTGCTATAGAGGAAAAACAGTGACAGCCATGACCTTTACCCTGTAGGAACAAGCCAGTCGGACTAGGCAGAATGCCACTGCTATAGAGGAAAAACAGTGACAGCCATGACCTTTACCCTGTAGGAACAAGCCAGTCGGACTAGGCAGAATGCCACTGCTATAGAGGAAAAACAGTGACAGCCATGACCTTTACATCACTGAAAACCACACGTTTCTAACCCAAACCAGCGGAGCTACCTTCTCCCCTTTCTACCGCCAATTGGCGCACATTTTATATACTTTTATAAACCCTGTCGCTGGCCGTTTAAAACTACTTGAGGGTCGCACGTTTTTGGTTTGATAGCAAACAACCTTGTTTAGTCATGTTACCTGGCTAGCTAGCTAACAACATGGTACCAATTGGCTATGCACAAATTTGGATGGCACAGGAAAAGCTGAAAAGGGATATATAGCCAACTCAAGGAGATGCTTCAAATGTAGGATACATATATATGCCGTGTCAATGTAATTGAGCTACATTTAAAAAATATTTTTCTGTTCCTTAAATTCTGTTTGGTGCTTAACTTTTGGGGACATTGTGTGTGTGTGTGTGAGAGGGAATGAGAGAGTGGTGTGTGTGTGAGAGAGGAAGAGGATGTGTGTGAGTGAGGGAGGGAGGGAGTGTGTGGCTATGTGTGTGAGTTGTCTGAAGAGTAGGCTAACGATGGTTTCATATAGGCCCAGTGTGTAGGCCTTTGGATGAAAGCATTTTATACAGTAAAATGCAGTAAAAAGTGTGAGGGGCAGCGGCAGACCCTGTGGTATCACGATACTACTCGCTTGGCCTGGTAGCACATTGTTTGTAAAATGTTGGTATTGTCACCATCCGACTCTGAAAATAGGCACATTTTCAGTTTGCAGTTTACAGATTTTTTTGTGTGTGTCCATGCAGGAAAATAGTGTTACCTTTTTGGGCCCTCACCAGTTTACATCCCTGCAGTTGAGTTTCTCAGTAGGAGGTCAGCACACCTTGTTTTTGTTCCCTCCCATCACAGTGAGCAGTTGGGTAACTGGGTGCCTGTCATGCAAGCCCAGACTTGATACAGAACTCCTGATCACTGACATGTTTTCTCCCTGGATCACAAGCCTGTGTTTAGGGGTTACAGGGAGACACTCGACTAGAACACAACAAGTAGGCTGTGACGTGTGTCATAACGGTGACATGAAACAGTAATTATTACTTATGTCTCTTGACTTAACAAAGTAGCTAGGCTCCCTATCTGTAAAAGCTTCATCATGTACTAGCACCTTACTTTACTCTATGAAATGTATTTCAAATGTTAGCTATATACACTACTGTTTAAAAGTTTGGGGTCACTTAGAAATGTCCTTGTTTTTGAAAGAAAAGCACATTTTTTGTCAATTAAAATAACATCAAATTGATCAGAAATACATTGTAGACATTGTTATTGTTGTAAGTGACTATTGTAGCTGGAAACATCAGATTTTTAATGGAATATCTACATAGGTGTACAGAGGCCCATTATCAGCAACCATCACACCTGTTTTCCAATGGCACGTTGTGTTAGCTAATCCAAGTTGATCATGTTTACACGGTAGTGTATATATGTATATATACGTGCTAATTAAGTCTTTAAAGGTTTAAGTGCACTTGTTGTTTTAATAAAAGCTGTTTTATTTTCACATATGCCGGCAGGGTTCCTGGTTGCACTGCATAGTATTTAGACGCATTTGCGAGTAAAATTGTTGCACTGTAGAGCCCTGGATAGGTTCAGTGAAATGTGTTGTTTTACAGGGTCAGCCAGAGTAGGCGCCACTGGAGAAAATGTGGGTTAATGCCTTGCTCAAGGGCACATCGATAGATTTTTCACCTTGTCGTCTCGGGTAATCGAACCATTGACTTTCCATTACTGGCCCAACGCTCTAACCGCGAGGCTACATGCCGCCCAGGGAGTAGAGAGAACTCTGTCTGAGCTCCAGCTTGTCTTTCTATCTCCTCCTTTCCCCCCGCGAGGCAGCTCCCTCTCTTTGCCACTCTCCCCTCCCCTCCATCTGTCAATCCGAGGTAAACAAACAGAACCGGGGCACAGTGACCGACAGCACTTCTAGACAGCCTTTCCTGCATACCTGTCTCTCTGATTCTTTCTTGCCCTCTTTGTTTTCTCATAGTTTTTTATTCTCTACATTTCTCTCTTTCTCTCGCTCTTTCTCCCCTTATCTTTCCTTCTTCTTCCCCTTCTCCCCACCTTCCTTGCTTTCTCTCGATATCTTTGGTGGTCCTGCAGTATGTGGCTCTGTTGGTAAGAGTGTGACACTAGTAATGCCAGGGTCCTGGGACCACATATTCCTACCTAAAAACGTCTGCTAAATGGCTGAAATATATTATCTCCCTCCTGTCTCCCAGGTATATCCCTCCTGATAAGCGGGAGGAGAATGACCAGTCCACCCATAAGTGGATGGTGTACGTCAGAGGCTCCAGAAGAGAGCCCAGCATCGACCACTTTGTCAAGAAAGTCTGGTTCTTCCTGCACCCCAGCTACAAGCCCAATGACCTGGTGGAAGTCAGGTATGTTTGTGTGTGCGCAAGTGTCTGTACTTTGGAGGTAGTGCTCGTCTTGTTATTGAATAGATCACTGGGGTGTTGTTTTTAAATGCAGGCCTCAGGCAACAGCAGACAGATTCAGACTCTCTGTGCAACGTGTTTTGATCTGATGAGCTACGACAGGGATGGGTAACTTTGATGGGGTGGGGGCAACAAAACATCTGAACTCATCATGAGGGGCAGCAGTGGCATGTGGGTCTGTGTACCCACATCCATACCCACACATGCAGTCAGAGCTGGCCCCAAAGCAAAAACATTTTGGGGGCCCCCCTCCACCTTGCGGGCAAAATATTTTAGCAGAGTGAGTCAGCAGAGTGAGTTAATTTCCTGCAATTCTACACATTTTGCCATGGGTTGTAGAGAATATTTTGCCGTTTTAAAGCAAATATGCTGCAATTCTACACATTTTGCCATGGGGTGTAGAGAATATTTTGCAGTTTTAAAGCAAATATGCTGCAATTTTACACATTTTCCCATGGTGCGGAGAGAAGATTTAGTAATTTTATAACACATTTCCTGCAATTCTACACGTTGCCCTAATACAGTGGGCAAAAAAGTATTTAGTCAGCCACCAATTGTGCAAGTTCTCCCACTTAAAAAGATGAGAGAGGCCTGTAATTTTCATCATAGGTGCACTTAAACTATGACAGACAAAATGAGAAAAGAAATCCAGAAAATCACATTGCAGGATTTTTAATGAATTTATTTGCAAATTATGGGGGAAAATAAGTATTTGGTCACCTACAAACAAGCAAGATTTCTGGCTCTCACAGACCTGTAACTTCTTCTTTAAGAGGCTCCTCTGTCCTCCACTCGTTACCTGTATTAATGGCACCTGTTTGAACTTGTTATCAGTATAAAAGACACCTGTCCACAACCTCAAACAGTCACACTCCACTATGGCCAAGACCAAAGAGCTGTCAAAGGACACCAGAAACAAAATTGTAGACCTGCACCAGGCTGGGAAGACTGAATCTGCAATAGGTAAGCAGCTTGGTTTGAAGAAATCAACTGTGGGAGCAATTATTAGGATATGATAACAGCGGTCCAGGCTTTCCAGAAGAAATTCTGAGCTTTTTAAGTGAGAACTTGTTCACTTCCCCAATCTTTTTGTGCAAATGCTGGGAGACAAAGATGTTCCCAACCATGTTGATTTCATCCAGAAGCTGATGGAGAACTTCAAGGCTCGCTTTGATGACATCACTGTTGGAAGAGAACTGCTGCTGCTCACCCAGATGCCCTTCTTGGTTGTCAGAAGAAGAATAAACTGACTTTCTGATGGGTAGATGTTGCGTCACTGCAAATGGAGTTGATTGAGCTGCAATAAAACGTGTCTTTGAAGGAGCAGGCTGGTGGTTGTGACCCTGTCACTTTCTGGGGAATGATGGTGCCTGCAGCTGATGTCCCTGTTCTCAAGCAACTGGCACTATACATCCTGACCATGTTTTGCACCACATACAACTGTGAATCAGCCTTCTCCACAATTAACTTTATTAAAAACAAATATCGCACCGGACTCACCAATGAACACCTGCACTATTTGTGCCATAATTCAAAGCATTGGCAGGAGACAGAAAGTGTCATTTCTCTCATTAATGCAGGGCAAGGCCCAGAGTGATTTATACATGAATATTGCATGGCCCACAGTGACCTTCTGTGCATTCAGATTATTATTTTTGTTCAACTCTCAAATTGGTCTTATGTAGAAGACATTGGATTTTTACATTGGATAAAAGTAGAGCTACAAAATGGTATATCATACACTACAGTTGAGGAACAATGGGAAAGTAATTTTGCTTTGAAAGTTGATCAACTTGTAAACTCACTTTTGTGGAAATGGCCTTAGATTGTTTTGTTTCTACTATTGGAGAGCCCTTCTTTGTCTACACCCATTCAACATCGTTCACACCCTCTTAAGCTTTAGCCCCACCCATCTCTTTAAAGGCTGATCTGAATGTACTAACACCAGTCAAGCACCCAAGCTAACTTACTAGCTATTATCAGACATCTAATTGAGAGAGAACAGCTCACTGAACAATATTCGCCCTAGCAGAGGTGGTTATGCTGTTATGTTATCCAGAGTGTTGGTGACTGCAACTGTGCTGTCAGATTCTCCGTCATAAATTCAGAGCGCACACCGGATGCTCTGGCCAATGTGTAGGGTTGATCCGAATGTTCTGACCTCACAACGGCAGTCAAGCACCCAAGCTAACTGGTTAACATTGGCTAGCTACTTCCAGACACAGAATGAGAGAACACCCCACTCTGACCATTTTACTCGCCCTATCAGAGCTGGTTAGGCTGTTTTCATGTTATCTAGAGCATTGGTGACTGTAACTGTGCTGCTGGCAAAAATGTAATTACGTTTTTTTTGCCAACGTTTACTGTAGCTATCTAGACAGCTAGACTATCTTAACTGTATACATCATTCATGGTTGGATGCCATGGTTGTCCGTTTAAAGATGTAACCCAGGGACTGGTGTTTTCTCCATCTCCAGAAAGTGGAGAGCAACACTTGTGAAGTTTTAACACCATACATTAAAAACAATAGCCACGTTAGACAGGATTACCTAGACATACTGACCAGCTCAAATAGACAGAAGCGTGTTATATTGCAGACCATTATCTCAGCCAATCATGGCTAGCGGGAAGGTTGTTGGCTGCATCTTTGGCTCAACCAACTAGGCTCATAATTTAACAATTTTATTCGTATTTATAGATGGCATTTTATATAACAACGTGTTTGCTATGTTGTAGATGACTGTTTGTTACTACGCTGTACGACAGTGCTGATAAAAGACATCCGGACCATTGCCACCTAGGAAATGTTTGTCTCTGGACCTTCTCAAATAGTACTTATAGCAGGCCTAGCCAACATATAAAGGCCTATTCGCTAACCAGAAAAGAAAGTTGGCGGATAATCATATTTTTGGGGTCTAGGTCTGGTTGTCCATTCGGGGCCAGCTTTTTGGACCCAAGAAGAACCGAGTGTATACCTTGATAAAGGCGTCAGCAAGCTTCAGCTCGGCTAGGCGAACCGAACGTGTGCTCGCATACTCGCCTAAAAAACTTTAGCTTGAAAACTGAAAAGGCCACTAGTGCTGTTTGTCCATTTTGAGACGCCGTAGCCAAATAGTCTTCTAAATAGACCGAATGAATCTACGTTAACTCAAGAAATCTCCTTTTCATTTTGACGTTTTTGCAGAGGAGATCTTAGTCCCATGATTTTACATCTAAATAACATATTTGGTGCAGTATTTCTCAATGAAAAAATGTGCATGAAAACGACTCGTCTCTCATTTAATGACAACAAAGACTTTACTGAATAATCCCTACTGTTGACCAATCACCGGCTTCCGACTTTGGCTTGCATCAAGACATTTATTTGTGCCCGAACAGTCGAAAAACCCCTTGGCGAAGTCCAAAACAAGCAAAAACACAACAAAATGTCTTCATCGTACTGTATATGCACAAACTCTTCTGGACTGTTCTGCTGGGAATGTCTTAATTAACACTCCCATCGTAGTAATCAAACTGAAATGCCTTGGAGTAATAGTGCCCCATGCGACATGAGACAATGCAGACACACCTTTCAGCCAGCCCACAGGCGTTAGGTCAAGTTGCCCCAAGACACTGCTCTAAGACCAGCTTGCCCTTTGGGATTTGTGGTGGGAAAGCTGATCCTAGACCTGTGCCTAAGGGCAACTTCTGCACAGAGCCCCCTGACACATCTGAAACATACTTTAGTTCCTATGATTTGTGTGAGCAGTATGAGTCAGAAATGGAGTTAACAGTACACATGAGTTATGACTAACCGTGCTGACACACCCTTTACCTACAGACAGTGTAATCACTCAGAAAACGAATATCTAATACCTCAGAATACTTAGAGCCCTGACACGGCATGCAGGTTGATCCTGCTTTACATCCCCATTCTGAATCAGAGTATCAGTCAGTGTTTAAAAAAAATCCTCAGCCCTCTGGCTGTTTTTAGCTGACAAGACACAGTCTGTAACCCCGATAGATGCATCCCGACTGACTGACTGAGCAGAGGATTCAAACTTACTGAACCCCACAGAGCTGTAGCTCAAGCTCTATGCTGATTCTAACACATCCAAGGTCTTCAAGTGTGGGAATAAAACACAAGCGGACACACTGTCAGCTCAGGCTCTGGGCCACAAGGATGAGAACCGCAGGCTTCAAAGAGAGAGGAGATGAGAGAGAAAGCCTCCCGCTCATTGAATTTGGGGTAGAATGTCTACAAAGAACAATGAGTCAAGAGTATAGGGGGTGATGGGATACCTTCTCTGTCTGGCTGTATTTAATACTTAAAGGGGTAGTTATGATGTTGTTTTCATGGATGATGTTTATTCTCAACCATGGTGTCTGTGTGTGTGTGTCATAAAGTATTCAAAATGTGTTTGTCCCTGATCCAAGTGTGTGTGTTTTCATGACTCTAAATGTGTCTGTTGTTAGTGAGCCTCCGTTCCACCTGACACGTCGAGGCTGGGGGGAGTTCCCTGTCCGCATCCAGATCCACTTCAAAGACCCCCGCAACAAACGCATAGACATCATACACCACCTTAAGGTCCGATTGTAGATTCATTACAGCTTTATTTGCACTGTAAACGCATGTTTCGTTCACAGAGGAGCACTTCTGTCTTTCTGCGTCTTCCACTCTCTGTCTCTCTGCGTCACTCTGTCTTCCACTTTCTGTCTCTCTGCGTCACCCTGTCTTCCTCTCTCTGTCTCTCTCTGTCTTCCTCAAAAGAGGACTCTTGGATGCCAATTAAGTGTAGTGGTTCTTTAAAGTTGTATTAGTCTAGCTACTTGAGAATGTTCTAAAGGTTTCTCACAGGCTTCTTAAGTGAGATTCACTGATATGGTTTCTTATTTTTTTACTGTTATTTTGTTACTCAGTCATTCTCTTTCTCTATATAAAAGTGCATAATAAATCCTACTGTCTCTCCCTATAGCTCGACAGAACTTACACAGGCCTGCAGACACTGGGGGCAGAAACAGTAAGTCTGTTATTCATTTACTGTGTTCAAACTTCTCTATCAAGTCTACTAGCAAGACACCTGTCTTACATTTCATGGGACCATAGCTCCAGCATTGATCTCAAACTTAACTCGTTGTGTTGAATACACCGTTTGTTTTGTTTTTTTACCACTGTGACCGTTGACCCTTGAACTTACTTTCCTCTCAGGTGGTGGATGTCGAGCTCCACAGGAACTCCCTGGGGGACGACTATGTGCTCTCTTCCTCCTCCCACGCCCACCACCACCAGCGTGAAGCCAGCCCCTCGTCCCCATCCTTCCTGCCCCAAACCCCAGGTCCTCTCTCTGGCCGCTGCAGCTCTCCACTCCCCCTCTCACAGGACAACCACCCCACCACCGCAGAGAAAGGTGAGATACATGAGAGGTTATATACATTCAAGTCCCCTTTTTACTCACCTGTTCTATCAGCTAAGAATGTGAATGAGACTTTTAACTCCACACCAGGGTTTCACAAACTGGGTCCTGCCATATACCACCCCATATACCACCCCTGGGTCCTGCCATATACCACCCTAGGACACAGTCCTAGGGTCCCCCCTGGGTGCACGGTTTGGTTTTTGCCCTAGCACTACACCGCTGTTTCAAATAATCAGAGCATGAGGATGAGTTGGTTATTTGAATCAGCTGTGTAGTGCTAGGGCGAAAACCAAACCGTGCACCCAGGGGGGACCCTAGGACTGTGTTTAGGAAACCCTGGTCTATATCATAGAAGATTCAAAGAAGGTCCGAACACACTGTGCACTGCAGAACATGGAGCTGTTTCCATTGGAATTATGTCAATTTCTCCTTTTCAGTGAATCACGACCTGTCCAAGTGTGCCATGATTTTCTACAATTTCTCTTTTTTGTTTCTTTAAATCCTTTCCTCTGCAGGCCTATAGTGAATTATTAATGACTGGACTGAGAAATAATCTCTCTCTGCCTATCTCTCTGTGCCAGGATGAGGATAATTATAATGAAGATTATGCCTAGAGTGGATTTGAATGGTTATCATCGTCCTCACTCCTCTCTCTCCCTTTCTTTCTCTTTATTATCTTCCCCTCCGTCCAGGTCTGCCCGTCAAAACCGAGACTGGGAGGTCTGGGGTGTACAGCGCGCCCCCCTCGGCTTCGGAACGCACCCCATCCCGTCCTAAAGTCACAGAGAAGATCACACTGGGTTCCCATGGCAACTCGGCCTTCCAGCCAATCACGGCCAGCTGTAAGATCGTCCCCCAGGGACAGTTGCCCAGCCCCTCCGAGTCCCCCGGGAAATCCTTTCAGCCAATCACCATGAGCTGTAAGATTGTGTCAGGTAACTACCTCCCAATGGGATCTGGCTGTACTGGAGTGGGGGGAGGGAAGGGGTTGTGAGTTGATTAATAATTCAATGGTGTTATTTAGATTTTAGTTTTCATAGTCAGTCAGACCCACTCTTAGTGTCAGTGGAGACATTTGTTTGATTTGTTTCGTTATTCCCCCCAACATTAAGAAACTATAGGCCAATCTCAGTTTTTAAACACCGTCTCTTTTAAGATTGAAAAGGTTTTGAATTTCAAAAGTGAGGCACAAGCACATTAAGGAAATCTTTAAATCGATTTTTGTTCATGGGCTTTTTTTTAAGATACAGAGCTTTAGAAAAATGCATGTTTTAAAGTGAATATCTTTATAATGAGCATGTTGTTTGTGATTTTGTTTTGATCCCAAAGGTTCGCCCATCTCCACACCCAGCCATTCGCCCCTCCCCCGTATCCACACCTCCACCCCGGTACACACCAAACAGGGCTCCTCCGTACTCAACAACCCTTACATCATTGTCGACAAGCCCGGCCAGGTCATCGGCATGGCAGCGAACTCTGGCGCCTCCACAGGTACGCTACTGCTCCGCTCGACAGCTCCACTCTTGCCCCTAGATTCTAGACACTGATCTAAGAACAGTTTTGCTGGTTTTCCCTAATGGTTAAAGTTATGATTTGGGTTAGGTTTTTGGGTTAGCTCCTGCAGCACAATGTGAGGATGTACTGTAGACTGTGCCTCCCACACAGCAGATGATAATGGTGTTGTAGGCTCTCCTCGGCCACTGTAGGGCCAACGTTCCCCTCCCACACACCACCGTTACAAACATCCCAAGGCTGAATCTAGTGCACTCTTACTTCTCTCCTCTCCTCTGATAAACCTCCACAGTTGACTATATTCTCTAAGCCTGAACCCTTTCAGTTGTCTCCTCTCTCTCTCCCTCCTTCTGTCTCTCTCTCCATAAACCATGACTTGATGCTGCAGCTTTTTGATGGTGTGAGAGGGGCTTCCATTGTGACAGGAACTACTGCTGTACTGCTGTGTTCAGCTTTTTGATGGTATGAGAGGGGCTTCCATTGTGACAGGAACTACTGCTGTGTTCCGTGGCTCAGTGTCCAGGACAGATTACTGGACAGTGCAGGGGGGGGGGGGGGTTCGACATTCAGAGGTGTGTGTGCTGGTGAGTCAGATTGCTATTTATAGCCCTCGCAGGTATAGCCCTCGCAGCGTGGGAGGCTGTGTGTGAGATTGAGGAATTATTTTGGGTTTGTGTATACCAGTAACTTTGATGGGGGTGGTGGCCACAAAAGAAATCTGAACTCATCATGAGGGGCTGCAGTGCGTACCCACATGCAGACCCACACATGCAGTCAGAGCCCATCGATAGCCTTTTGGGGTCCCTAAGTGAAATTAGTATGGGGCAGAGAGAAAAATGTGCAGTTTTACAGCAAATGTTCTGCAATTCTACACATTTTGCCATAGGTGGAGAGAAATGTTTGCAGTTTTTAATATGGTGTCTGAGTGAGAGTGACGAACAAAATCACTGGGCGACCCTCGGTCGGGAATTCGACCATGATTACTACGAGTTGAAATCGCTGTTTAGAGGAACTTACCAATCTAAAACAAAGTTAGCTGACATGGGCTGTTTGAGTGACTGACATAACAAGAGCAAAACTGCTGATGCACAACCTAAGTTGGAAATAGCACCTTGTGTATTCTACAGTAAATTGAGACCCTGACTGAGTTCCAAAAATATATATATACAGTACCAGTCAAAAGTTTGAACACACCTACTCATTCAAGGGTTTCCCTTTATTTGTACTATTTTCTACATTGTAGAATAATAGTGAAGACATAAACTATGAAGTAACACACATGGAATTATGTAGTAACCAAAAAGTGTTAAACAAATCAAAACATATTTTATAAACTCAGCAAAAAAGAAACGTCCCTTTTTCAGGACCCTTTCTTTCAAGATCATTTGTAAAAATCCAAATAACTTCACAGATCTTTATTGTAAAGGGTTTAAACACTGTTTCCAGTGCTTGTTCAATGAACCATAAACTATTAATAAACATGCACCTGTGGGACGGCCGTTAAGACACTAACAGCTTACAGACGGTAGGCAATGAAGGTCACAGTTATGAAAACTTAGGACACTAAAGAGGCCTTTTTACTGACTCTGAAAAACACCAAAAGAAAGATCCCCAGGGTCCCTGCTCATCTGCGTGAACGTGCCTTAGGCATGATGCAAGGAGGCATGAGGACTGCAGATGTGGCCAGGGCAATAAATTCCAATGTCCGTACTGTGAGATGCCCAAGACAGCGCTACAGGGAGACAGGACGGACAGCTGATCGTGCTCGCAGTGGCAGACCACGTGTAACAGGATCGGTACATCCAAACATCCCACCTGCAGGACAGGTACAGGATGGCAACAACAACTGTCCGAGTTACACCAGGAACGCACAATTCCTCCATCAGTGCTCAGACTGTCCGCAATAGGCTGAGAGAGGCTGGACTGAGGGCTTGTAGGCCTGTTGTAAGGCAGGTCCTCACCAGACATCACCGGCAACAACGTCGTCTTTGGACACAAACAGGACTGGCAAAAAGTGCTCTTCACTGACAAGTTTTGTCTCACCAGGGATGATGGTCGGATTCGCAATTATCGTCCAACGAATGAGTGTTTCACCTAGGCCTGTACTCTGGAGCAGGATCGTTTTGGAGGTGGAGGGTCCGTCATTGTCTGGTGCGGTGTGTCACAGCATCATCGGACTGAGCTTGTTGTCATTGCAGGCAATCTCAACACTGTGTGTTACAGGGAAGACCTCCTCCTCCCTCATGTGGTACCCTTCCTACAGTCTCATCCTGACATGACCCTCCAGCATGACAATGCCACCAGCCATATTGCTCATTCTGTGCGTGATTTCCTGCAGGACAGGAATGTCAGTGTTCTGACATGGCCAGCAAAGAGCCCGGATCTCAATCCCATTAAGCACGTCTGGGACCTGTTGGATCGGAGGGTGCCTTGGTGGATGAGCGGGGTAACATCTCACAGCAAGAACTGGCAAATACTGACTGGCAGATACTGACTGTTACTTTTGATTTTGACCCCCCCCCCCTTTGTTCAGGGACACATTATTCCATTTCTGTTAGTCACATATCTGTGGAACTTGTTCAGTTCATGTCTCAGTTGTTGAATCTTGTTATGTTCAGACAAATATGTACACATGTTAAGTTTGCTGAAAATAACGCAGTTGACAGTGAGAGGACGTTTCTTTTTTTGCTGGGTTTATTTAAGAATCTTCAAAGTAGCCACCCTTTGCCTTGATGACAGCTTTGCACACTCACACCCAAACCATCTCAATTGGGTTGAGGTCGGGAGATTGTGGGGCCCAGGTCATCTAATGGATGGTGTATCGCTGCAGAATGCTGTGGTAGCCATGCTGGTTAAAAAAATCACAGACAGTATCACCAGCAAAGAACCCCTACACCATAACACCTCCTCCTCCATGCTTTACGGTGGGAAATACACATGCGGAGATCATCTGTTTACCCACACCGCGTCTCACAAAGACACAGCGGTTGGAACCAAAAATCTTCATCAGACCGAAGAACAGATTTCCACCTGTCTAATGTCCATTGCTCGAGTTTCTTGGCCCAAGCAAGTCTCTTCTTCTTATTGGTGTCCTTGATTCACGCAGTCTTCTCAGAACAGTTGATGTTGATATTTTTCTGTTACTTAAACACTGTAGCATTTATTTGGGCTGCACTTTCTGAGGCTGGTAACTCTAATGAACTTATCCTCTGCAGCAGAGGTGACTCTGGGTCTTCCTTTCCTGTGGCGGTCCTCATGAGAGCCAGTTTCATCATAGCGGTTTTTGCGACTGCACTTGAAGAAACTTTCAAAGTTCTTGTAATTTTCCAGATTGACTGACCTTCATGTTTTAAAGTAATGATGACTGTCGTTTCTCTTTGCTTATTTGAGCTGTTCTTTCCATAATATGGACTTAGTCTTTTATCAAATAAGGCTGTCTTCTATATACCACCCTATCTTGTCACAACACAACTGATTGGCTCAAACGCATTAAGAAGGAAAGAAATTCCACAAATTAACTTAAGGCACACCTGTTTACTGAAATGCATTCCAGGTAACTATCTCATGAAACTGGTTGAGAGAATAACAAGAGTGTGCTACGCTGTCATCAAGGCAAAGGGTGGCTCACCTTGGTTTCACCAGACCAGAGAATCTTCTTTAGAAGAGTTTGCCAAGAGTCCTTTAGACCTCTTGGCAAACTCCAAGCAGGATGTTGTGCATTTTACTGATGAGTTGCTTCCCTCTGGCCACTCTACCATAAAGGCCTGATTGGTGGAGAGGTGCAGAGATGTTTGTCCTTCTGGAAGGTTCTCCCATCTCCACAGAGGAACTCTGGTGCTCTGTCAGAGTGACCATTGGGTTCTTGGTCTCCTCCCTGACCAAGGCCCTTCTCCCCCGATTGTTCAGTTTGGCTGGGCGGCGAGCTCTAGGAAGATGGAGGCCACTGTGTTCTTGGGGACCTTCAATTCTGCAGAATTTTTTAGGTACCCTTCCTCAGATCTATGCCTCAACACAATCCTTTCTCGGAGCTCTACGGACAATTCCTTCAACCTCATGGCTTGGTTTTTTTCTCTGACTCTGTGGGACCTTAATATAGACAGGTGTGTGCCTTTCCAAATCATGTCCAATCAATTGAATTTACCACAGGTGGACTCCAATCAACTTGTAGAACCATCTCATGGATGATCAGTGGAAACAGGATGCACCTGAGCTCAATTTCGAGTCTCAAAATGGTCTGAATACTTATGTAAATATGTTTTTCCTGTTTTTTTTTTTTTTTTTATCTAAGAAATCTAAAAACCTGTTTTCACTTTGTCATTATGGGGTATTGTGTGTAGGTTGATGAGGGAAAAAAATATGTAATCCATTTTAGAATGAGGTTGTAACTTAACAAAATGTGTAAAAAGTAATCGGGTCTGAATTCTTTCCGAATGCATTGTATATATTTTTTGTTTTTGTAATTTGATCCGGGGCTTACATTATTTTGTGCACAGGGCTGCCAGTTGCCCATCCCTGGTGTATACTGACTAGTCTACGCTTCATTGTAAATTCAATTACAGAATGTGTGTGTTGGCATTTGGCCGTTCAATGTATCAGTGTCAGTCTCAAGTGGAGCACAGTGAAATCACATTCTCCCACTGCTGTACTTCAGCGCTTTGTAGCTACCATTCACATTCCAGTCATGTGCTCTGCTCTCCCACACAGCCTCTCCCATATCCCATACATCCACCAACGCTTAGTTTCAACTGATCCAGGGCGGGCGGAGGGGTTTAAAGTGCTCCAGGTTATTTCAAGCTGATGTTGGAGTTTGAGCTGATTCACTTAGTTTTCCTTAGTTTCTCTTTTTCTCTCAATAGCTTAGTTTTAGTGCTGTAACCCACCTTAAGCTTTTGAATTCAATATCACTGTGAACCTGACAGATGTCATTACCAGGACCCAGTCTCAGGCAGTGACCAAAATACATTTAGATAATTGATTGATGGTTTCTGTCTTACAGGAAGTCCCACAGCCAAGCAGTCGGTTGCGGCCCAGGGGACTCGCTCTCCGGCCCCCAAGGTTCATACAGGCAGCTTCCTGTCCTCAGGGGTCAAGGTGAGTTACACAGAGCTGACATAGACAATGGCTGGGTCACCACGGTAAAATATTCAGGAAAAGCGTTTAATATCCAGGGCCCGATTTCCCAAAAGCATCTTATGGCTAAGTTCATTGTTAGAACGTTCACAGGAGCATTGTTAAATCTCAGAACTGTTTACCGAAACCATTGTTATTAACGTTGCACTTGAAAACACGCGTAATCTAACACCTGCCTCAGACAACTCATAGAACAGCTAAGTGAGTCATTAGATGCTTATTTGTGCTTGACATTATACACAGATAAACAGAATCACACTAGCTGTGTTTGAATACTCATACTAACCGCACTAACTGTGCAATTTGTGAGTTGAATTGAGTATATAGTATGGTTATTGGTCATAGTATGGATATAGTTAGTATGACAAAAGTTCTTGGATGTCCTACTAAATTCGCCAAAATATGAAGTATATACCTAGAGGACACTATTTCCCTACTTTAGGGCCCATATGCAGTTCTTCAGGAAAAGGGCGTGGCTTCACATCGTTTTCAGATTTGGCGGAAATATGCAGACAAAGTACAACGAGAGCGGATACAAGTTCATTGCTTTAACTAATTATGACAAATGTTGAACAATGTAATAAAGTAATGACTTTTCAAATAAGTTACCTTACAGCATATGTTGGTTGACAATTTGTTAACTACGCTGTCCTTACGAACCACATAGCATATCATTACAGCAGTATGTACCGGTATGTTAGCTAGCTACTTATATATCAAACTTGCCAGTATATTAACTATAGGCTATCTAACTAACGACCCAACGTTGATTGACTTGGTTATTCCCGTCATTCTTAGCTTAGCTAAATGGTATAGTCGTGTGCGTTCTCAATGGGTGCTTTCGTAAATTCAGTCTGGTCATCTACTCGGATTTCAGAGCACTCTCGTCTGAGGACCAGAGCACAGAATAATGAATTTAAGAGCGCTCAACACCCGTTGAATATGGCCAGTGTCAGTAAACGTCTGCAAAAAGCGTAATTAAATTGTTGCCAGCAGCACAGTTAGTCACCAACGCCCTAGATAACATGAAAACAGCCTAACCAGCTCTGCTAGGGCGAGTAAAATGGTCAGAGTCTTCCCATTTGTGTCTAGCAAGCTAGCCGACGTTAGCTTGGGTGCTTGACTGCCGTTGTAATGTCAGAACGCTCAAATCAACCCTACTCCTCGGCCCGAGCGTCCAGTGTGCGCTCCGAGAACTACACGCTCTGAATTTACAAACGGACCATCTGACAACACTCTGAATTTACAAACGGACCATCTGACAACACTCTGAATTTACAAACGGACCATCTGACAACGCTCTGAATTTACAAGCGGACCATCTGACAACGCTCTGAATTTACGAGTGCACTCTGGCACTCAGATTTGAATTTAAGAACACACCCAAAGTCGTAAAATATCTAACTAGTCATTTGTTACGCTAGCAAGAGGTTGCATAGCAACAGCATCAACTTCCGGTAGACGGGTAAAGGGCTAGTACGCTCAACTGAAGGATACTGTTAATTTACAGTATACTAAAATGAACTAATAGTATGTAGTATATACTCATTAAGTATGTAGAATACAATATGTTAGTATGGGTATTCGAACACAGCTACTGAGTGCCTTTATCACGGTAATGGCCCGCCCCTTAATGGGGCAGCTGAACATTCTGGACATTTTTGTCTCATCTAATGACTCAAATATTTGGGGGTTACTAATACGACTAGGATTATCATCAACTAGCAGGGTTACTAATGACTAGGATTATCATCAACTAGCAGGGTTACTGATATGACTAGGATTATCATCAACTAGCAGGGTTACTAATGACTAGGATTATCATCAACTAGCAGGGTTACTGATATGACTAGGATTATCATCAACTAGCAGGGTTACTAATATGACTAGGATTATCATCAACTAGCAGGGTTACTGATATGACTAGGATTATCATCAACTAGCAGGGTTACTAATGACTAGGATTATCATCAACTAGCAGGGTTACTAATATGACTAGGATTATCATCAACTAGCATGGGTTGGTTACTAATATGACTAGGATTATCATCAACTAGCAGGGTTACTAATATGACTAGGGTTGTCATCAACTAGCAGGGTTACTAATATGACTAGGATTATCATCAAATAGCAGTGCTGAAGCGCATTGTGTTTACAAATGGTCTGTCCTCGGTTGCAACACACTACCGAGGTCCAAACTGCCTCTGGAAGCAACGCCAGCACAATAACTGTTTGTTGGGATCTTCATAAAATGGTTTTTCATGGCCAGCAGCCACACACTAGCTTGAGATCACCATGCGCAATGCCAAGCGTCGGCTGGAGTGGGATAAAGCTACCTGCCCCAATGCATAGTGCCAACTGTAAAGTTTGGTGGAGGAGGAATAATGGTCTTGGGCTGTTTTTCATGGCTCTTGCTAGGCCCCTTAGTTCCAGTGAAGAGAAATCTTAACGCTACAGCAATACAACGATTCTATTCTTCCAACTTTGTGGCAACAGTTTGGGGAAGGCCCTGTCCTGTTTTAGCATGACAATGCCCCTGTAAACAGAAATGTTTGCAGAGATCAGTGTGGAAAAACCTGACTGGCCTGCACAGAGCCCTGATCTCAACCCCATCTAACACCTTTGGGATGAATTGGAGCGCCGACTGCGAGCCAGGCCTAAACGCCCAACAACAAGTGTCCAAACTCACTAATACTCTTGTGGCTGAATGGAACCAAGTCCCCACAGCAGTGTTCCAACATCTAGTGGATGCCTTCCCAGAAGAGTGGAGGCTGTTATAGCAGGAAAGGGGGGCCCAACGTCATATTAATGCCTATGATTTTGGACTGTGATGTTTGACAGTCCAAATGCCTATGAGTCTGAGAGTGGTTACATTTCTCCAGCCCCAACCCCTTAGCTTTTTACCCACGTGGTGGGATATGCCTTGTTATTATTTCAACTGCAGATTGCCCCTTTCCATTTTAAACCCTGAATACACAGGAGTCTTCCATGAATGACTTTGATCACCAAAGTCTTAACCTGTCATGAGTACTTTTCATAGAACTCTTTCAGACCTAACAGTGTTGAGCTTCCAGGAGATTTATGTCAGAGCCAACCCAGCAGTCTATGTGGTATAGTGACTTCCTGTCTCTGTAGATACTTCCTCACTTGAACAACACTCTCTCTCTCGCTCTCTTTCTCGCTCTCGCTCTGTGTATTATTAATAGTGTGCCACTCTGCCAGGGTGCTATCTTCAGCAGCTGTAGGCAGCCACTTGGCAAGACATTTAACTGGGACATCATTCTAAAAGGGAATTGCATTGCAGAGGGAATAACTGCAAGGTTCTATATCTAAACACACGTGTTTGTTTTGCTCTCCTTGTGGGGACCAAACAATTGATTCCCATTAAAAAATTATACTTCCCCTAACCCCTAAATGTAACCCTTAACCTAACTTAAACCTAACCCTAATTGTTTCCCTAACCCCTAAATGTAACCCTTAACCTAACTTAAACCTAACCCTAATTGTTTCCCTAACCCCTAAATGTAACCCTTAACCTAACTTAAACCTAACCCTAATTGTTTCCCTAACCCCTAAATGTAACCCTTAACCTAACTTAAACCTAACCCTAATTGTATCCCTCACCCCTAAATGTAACCCTTAACCTAACTTAAACCTAACCCTAATTGTTTCCCTAACTCCTAAATGTAACCCTTAACCTAACTTAAACCTAACCCTAATTGTATCCCTAACTCCTAAGCCTAAAATAGCCTTTTTCCTTGTGGGGACCCACAGGTCTGAATGTTCCTTGTACTATCCTTTTGAGGTCTTCTGGTCCCCACAAGGATAGTAAAACCCCCAAAAAACACACAGAGATGGTGTCAAACCCCTGTAATAAAATCAACCCACTCCCCAAACTCCACAGATGATGAAACCCAATTTCAGGGCAAATTAATTCCGACAGTACTGTAGGCAGGAACGCGGTGCTGCTGTGATACTCGGCATCAAACCTGAACCCACAGCACTGTTTCTTTCTCTGCTGGGCAGCACCAAGCCTTCTCTCTCTGCGGGGGCTGAAAATAAAGCAGGGTCCTTTGTGATCTGTCAGTCGCTGTTATTAAAACCAATGCCTAATCACAACAATGATATTGACTTATTGTATTAACTAACCAATGGTGAGTGCTCACTCTTTTTTGCTTTGCTGTTTTTTTCTAGCCTGTTTCGAAGGGGACAGAATTTTAATACCTCTTGACTTATTCCACATTTTGTTCTGTTTACAGCCTGAATTCAAAGTGGGTTAAAAAAGTCTCTAAGTGCTTTCCACACCTGTTTTGTGCAGCATTTGTCCATTTATTCTTTTTTTTAAATGCGTCAAACTATGAAATTGGTTCTTGATCATTGTTAGACAACCATTTTCAGATCTTGCAATAGTTGTAGTACATATACAGTACCAGTCAAAAGTTTGGACACACCTACTCATTCAAGGGTTTTTCTTTATTTTTACTATATTCTACATTGTAGAATAATAGTGACTACATCACAACTATGAAATAACACATATGGAATCATGTAATAACCAAAAAAGTGTTAAACAAATCCAAATATATTTTATATTAGAGATTCTTCAAAGTAGCCACCCTTTCTGCAATGTTTGTGATTCACCCACAGTCATTTAACTCTGTATCTGTCTTAAAGTCACCATTGGCCTCATGGTGAAATCCCTGAGTGGTTTCCTTCCTCTGCGGCAACTGAGTTAGGACCCCTGTATCTTTGTAGTGACTGCTTGTATTGATACACCATCAATACACCATTTCATAACTTCACCATGCTCAAAGAGATATTCAATGTCTGCTTTATTTTGACCTATATTCCAATAGGTGCCCTTTGTGAGGCGTTGGACAACCTTCCTGGTCTTTGTGGTTTGAATCTGTGTTTGAAATTCACTGCTCGACTGAGCGACTTTTAAAGATAATTGTATGTGTGGGGTACAGATGAGGTAGTCATTCAAAAATCATGTTAAACACTATTACTGCATTATTGAGTCCATGCAACTTATGTGGCTTGTTTAGCAAATGTGTACTCATTAACTTATTTAGGCTTGCCACAACAAAGGGAATGAATTGACTCAAGACATTTCAGCATTAATTTGTGAAAAATTAGTAAAAACCATAATTCCACTTTGACTTTATGGGGTATTGTGTGTGTAGGCTAGTGACAAAAAATCTAAGTTGTATCCATTTTGAAATTCAGGCTGTAACACAACAAAATGCGGAGAAGTCAAGGGGTGTGAATAATTTTTAAAAGGTTGCTTCTAGCACTGGTAGTCCTTGTGGTAATGTTCTTTCTCTGACTTCTGCAGGTCATTATCAAGCAGGAGCCGGGGGAGGTTCCCACTCAGCACCAGCAGCAGATGGTTTCCTCGGTAACGGCAGCCCAGCAGACCGCCGCCGCAGCAACGCAGCAATTTGTCGCAGTGAAGGGAGGTCACGTGATCTCCATGTCGCCACAGAAACAGACAGGAGGGGCCAGCGGGGCAGGGGCCCCACCCAGCAAGGTGTCAGACACACACACGGACACATACACACACACACTTGAACTTCTAGTCATGGCTCATCCTATGTAACTACTGCTATACACACCTTTTCTATTCACATACTGTCTATACGCACCACTTAAATACATATATTTATGTTCCAGACTCTGGGTCGGAAGAATTCCTGGAATTCTATCCATTTTGCCATGTGGTTTTGTACTGTATATTTAAATACTGTATTCTCGACATAGCTCATTCTAATATTTCTACTACTGTACATTGCATTTAATGATACTGTTTATACTCACCGCAAATGTATAATATAATAGCTCACTCTGTATCTACTGCTGTACATATCATTCTTAGTATATCTAGTGTAAATTCACCCTGTGTAGATACGTGTAGATTGCATTTAGATTACTCTAACAGTGCTATTTGGGTTGTTAATTGGATTCATACCGACATTTATTGATTTATACATTTTTTGTATTTTGTTTATGTACTTGTTTGATATTGTACTGCTTTGTTAGGCTCAAATAACATAATCATTTATTTGCACCCGCTTTAACATCTGCTAAAATGTGTACGTGAACAATAAGCATCATTTTGATTTGACATGCACACACACACACAGCCAGTGAGCACGGTATCAGAGAGCAAAGGCTTTGAACTGTAAAACTACATTTCCAATGTTCCCCTTCTCCAGGTTCTGGGTATCCCTGCCCTCCAGGCAGCGGTGAAGCAGGTGGCCATCAGCAGCGGACAGATCCTGGTCGCCAAGGGCAACCCCTCCGTTTCCAAGGTGATTGGCGGGAAGCAGGTGGTCGCCCAGGGGGTCGCCAAGGCCATCGTCAGCGGAGCGGCTGGTAGCATCGTGGGTCAGCAGGTTGTTGCTAAGGCAACGGGGGCCGCAGGGGGAACAGGAAAGAGCGGAGGTGAGGGTCACTTCACTTTTGTTCGTTCACACACATATAAACATTGGGAAAAGGTGCCTGTTTATTTGAGACATGCAGACACGTAAACACAAACAAACACTCTTGACAGATAAACTCTCTGCCCCCTCTCTCTCTCCACAGTGATGGCTACCCTCCAGCTGCCAGCCAACAACCTGGCCAACCTTGCCAACCTGCCCCCGGGCACCAAGCTGTACCTCACCACCAACAGCAAGAACCCATCAGGGAAGGGCAAGCTGCTTCTCATTCCCCAGGGAGCCATCCTCAGAGCTTCCAACTCAGCAGGTAACACACACACACACCTCATTATCCTCACCAACTCCTCTCCTTTCATTTCCTATTTTCTTCTTCCTCTCCAACCCCATCCTTGTATCCAATCCAGTTTGTCACATAAACAAACTGACTAGTGAATATGCCATGGGGTTTTTCACCTCTTTGGTGTATGAATGCAGGTATATTTAGGTGTTTATGTCTGTATAGGATAGCAGTCTCTAGATCAGGGTTTTCCAACCCTGTAGGTTTTCACTCCATCCCCAGTTGTAACTGGTTCAGCTGATCAACCAGTTTATTATTAGAATCAGGTGCGCTAGATTACGGTTGGAGTGAAAACCTAAAGGATGGTAGCTCTCCAGGAACAGGGTTGAACCTACAGGATAGTAGCTCTCCAGGAACAGGGTTGGAGTGAACCTACAGGATGGTAGCTCTCCAGGAACACGGTTGAACTTATAGGATAGTAGCTCTCCAGGAACAGGGTTGGAGTGAACCTACAGGATGGTAGCTCTCCAGGAACAGGGTTGGAGTGAACCTACAGGATGGTAGCTCTCCAGGAACAGGGTTGGAGTGAACCTACAGGATAGTAGCTCTCCGGGAACACGGTTGAACCTACAGGATGGTAGCTCTCCAGGAACAGGGTTGAACCTACAGGATGGTAGCTCTCCAGGAACAGGGTTGGAGTGAACCTATAGCATGGTAGCTCTCCAGGAACAGGGTTGGAGTGAACCTACAGGAAGGTAGCTCTCCAGGAACAGGGTTGAACCTACAGGATAGTAGCTCTCCAGGAACAGGGTTGAACCTATAGGATGGTAGCTCTCCAGGAACAGGGTTGAACCTACAGGATAATAGCTCTCCAGGAACAGGGTTGCACCTACAGGATGGTAGCTCTCCAGGAACATGGTTGGAGTGAACCTTCAGGATGGTAGCTCTCCAGGAACAGGGTTGGAGTGAACCTACAGGATGGTAGCTCTCCAGGAAAAGGGTTGGAGTAAACCTACAGGATGGTTGCTCTCAAGGAACAGGGTTGAACCTACAGGATAGTAGCTCTCCAGGAACAGGGTTGGAGTGAACCTACAGGATGGTAGATCTCCAGGAAAACGGTTGAACCTACAGGATGGTAGCTCTCCAGGAAAAAGGTTGAACCTACAGGATGGTAGCTCTCCAGGAACAGGGTTGGAGAGCCCTGCTCTAGGTGTATCATGCTGAAGCATGTCTCTCTGTGTCCAGGTGTATTATGCTGAAGCATGTCTCTCTGTGTCCAGGAACAGGGTTGGAGAGCCCTGCTCTAGGTGTATTATGCTGAAGCATGTCTCTCTGTGTCCAGGTGTATTATGCTGAAGCATGTCTCTCTGTGTCTAGGACCAGGGTTGGAGAGCCCTGCTCTAGGCGTATTATGCTGAAGCATTTCTCTCTGTGTCCAGGAACAGGGTTGGAGAGCCCTGCTCTAGGTGTATCATGCTGAAGCATGTCTCTCTGTGTCCAGGAACAGGGTTGGAGAGCCCTGCTCTAGGTGTATTATGCTGAATCATGTCTCTCTGTGTCCAGGTGTATTATGCTGAAGCATGTCTCTCTGTGTCCAGGTGTATTATGCTGAAGCATGTCTCTCTGTGTCCAGGAACAGGGTTGGAGAGCCCTGCTCTAGGTGTATCATGCTGAAGCATGTCTCTCTGTGTCCAGGAACAGGGTTGGAGAGCCCTGCTCTAGGTGTATTATGCTGAATCATGTCTCTCTGTGTCCAGGTGTATTATGCTGAAGCATGTCTCTCTGTGTCCAGGTGTATTATGCTGAAGCATGTCTCTCTGTGTCCAGGAACAGGGTTGGAGAGCCCTGCTCTAGGTGTATTATGCTGAAGCATGTCTCTCTGTGTCCAGGAACAGGGTTGGAGAGCCCTGCTCTAGGTGTATTATGCTGAATCATGTCTCTCTGTGTCCAGGTGTATTATGCTGAAGCATGTCTCTCTGTGTCCAGGTGTATTATGCTGAAGCATGTCTCTCTGTGTCCAGGTGTATGATGCTGAAGCATGTCTCTCTGTGTCCAGGAACAGGGTTGGAGAGCCCTGCTCTAGGCGTATTATGCTGAAGCATTTCTCTCTGTGTCCAGGAACAGGGTTGGAGAGCCCTGCTCTAGGTGTATCATGCTGAAGCATGTCTCTCTGTGTCCAGGAACAGGGTTGGAGAGCCCTGCTCTAGGTGTATTATGCTGAATCATGTCTCTCTGTGTCCAGGTGTATTATGCTGAAGCATGTCTCTCTGTGTCCAGGTGTATTATGCTGAAGCATGTCTCTCTGTGTCCAGGAACAGGGTTGGAGAGCCATGCTCTAGGTGTATTATGCTGAAGTATGTCTCTCTGTGTCCAGGAACAGGGTTGGAGAGCCCTGCTCTAGGTGTATTATGCTGAAGCATGTCTCTCTGTGTCCAGGAACAGGGTTGGAGAGCCCTGCTCTAGGTGTATTATGCTGAAGCATGTCTCTCTGTGTCCAGGAACAGGGTTGGAGAGCCCTGCTCTAGGTGTATTATGCTGAAGCATGTCTCTCTGTGTCCAGGAACAGGGTTGGAGAGCCCTGCTCTAGGCGTATTATGCTGAAGCATTTCTCTCTGTGTCCAGGAACAGGGTTGGAGAGCCCTGCTCTAGGTGTATCATGCTGAAGCATGTCTCTCTGTGTCCAGGAACAGGGTTGGAGAGCCCTGCTCTAGGTGTATTATGCTGAATCATGTCTCTCTGTGTCCAGGTGTATTATGCTGAAGCATGTCTCTCTGTGTCCAGGTGTATTATGCTGAAGCATGTCTCTCTGTGTCCAGGAACAGGGTTGGAGAGCCCTGCTCTAGGTGTATTATGCTGAAGCATGTCTCTCTGTGTCCAGGAACAGGGATGGAGAACCCTGCTCTAGGTGTATCATGCTGAAGCATGTCTCTCTGTGTCCAGGTATATTATGCTGAAGCATGTCTCTCTGTGTCCAGGAAAAGGGTTGGAGAGCCCTGCTCTAGGTGTATTATGCTGAAGCATGTCTCTCTGTGTCTAGGACCAGGGTTGGAGAGCCCTGCTCTAGGCGTATTATGCTGAAGCATTTCTCTCTGTGTCCAGGAACAGTGTTGGAGAGCCCTGCTCTAGGTGTATCATGCTGAAGCATGTCTCTCTGTGTCCAGGAACAGGGTTGGAGAGCCCTGCTCTAGGTGTATTATGCTGAAGCATGTCTCTCTGTGTCCAGGAACAGGGTTGGAGAGCCCTGCTCTAGGTGTATTATGCTGAAGCATGTCTCTCTGTGTCCAGGAACAGGGTTGGAGAGCCCTGCTCTAGGTGTATTATGCTGAAGCATGTCTCTCTGTGTCCAGGAACAGGGTTGGAGAGCCCTGCTCTAGGTGTATTATGCTGAAGCATGTCTCTGTGTCCAGGAACAGGGTTGGAGAGCCCTGCTCTAGGTGTATTATGCTGAATCATGTTCTCTGTGTCCAGGTGTATTATGCTGAAGCATGTCTCTCTGTGTCCAGGTGTATTATGCTGAAGCATGTCTCTCTGTGTCCAGGTGTATTATGCTGAAGCATGTCTCTCTGTGTCCAGGAACAGGGTTGGAGAGCCCTGCTCTAGGCGTATTATGCTGAAGCATTTCTCTCTGTGTCCAGGAACAGGGTTGGAGAGCCCTGCTCTAGGTGTATCATGCTGAAGCATGTCTCTCTGTGTCCAGGAACAGGGTTGGAGAGCCCTGCTCTAGGTGTATTATGCTGAATCATGTCTCTCTGTGTCCAGGTGTATTATGCTGAAGCATGTCTCTCTGTGTCCAGGTGTATTATGCTGAAGCATGTCTCTCTGTGTCCAGGAACAGGGTTGGAGAGCCCTGCTCTAGGTGTATTATGCTGAAGCATGTCTCTCTGTGTCCAGGTATATTATGCTGAAACATGTCTCTCTGTGTCCAGGAAAAGGGTTGGAGAGCCCTGCTCTAGGTGTATTATGCTGAAGCATGTCTCTCTGTGTCTAGGACCAGGGTTGGAGAGCCCTGCTCTAGGCGTATTATGCTGAAGCATTTCTCTCTGTGTCCAGGAACAGTGTTGGAGAGCCCTGCTCTAGGTGTATCATGCTGAAGCATGTCTCTCTGTGTCCAGGAACAGGGTTGGAGAGCCCTGCTCTAGGTGTATTATGCTGAAGCATGTCTCTCTGTGTCCAGGAACAGGGTTGGAGAGCCCTGCTCTAGGTGTATTATGCTGAAGCATGTCTCTCTGTGTCCAGGAACAGGGTTGGAGAGCCCTGCTCTAGGTGTATTATGCTGAAGCATGTCTCTGTGTCCAGGAACAGGGTTGGAGAGCCCTGCTCTAGGTGTATTATGCTGAATCGTGTTCTCTGTGTCCAGGTGTATTATGCTGAAGCATGTCTCTCTGTGTCCAGGTGTATTATGCTGAAGCATGTCTCTCTGTGTCCAGGTGTATTATGCTGAAGCATGTCTCTCTGTGTCCAGGAACAGGGTTGGAGAGCCCTGCTCTAGGTGTATTATGCTGAAGCATCTCTCTCTGTGTCCAGGAACAGGGTTGGAGAGCCCTGCTCTAGGTGTATTATGCTGAAGCATGTCTCTCTGTGTCCAGGAACAGGGTTGGAGAGCCCTGCTCTAGGTGTATTATGCTGAAGCATGTCTCTCTGTGTCCAGGAACAGGGTTGGAGAGTCCTGCTCTAGGTGTATTATGCTGAAGCATGTCTCTCTGTGTCCAGGAACAGGGTTGGAGAGCCCTGCTCTAGGTGTATTATGCTGAAGCATGTCTCTCTGTGTCCAGGAACAGGGTTGGAGAGCCCTGCTCTAGGTGTATTATGCTGAAGCATGTCTCTCTGTGTCCAGGAACAGGGTTGGAGAGCCCTGCTCTAGGTGTATTATGCTGAAGCATGTCTCTGTGTCCAGGAACAGGGTTGGAGAGCCCTGCTCTAGGTGTATTATGCTGAATCATGTCTCTCTGTGTCCAGGTGTATTATGCTGAAGCATGTCTCTCTGTGTCCAGGTGTATTATGCTGAAGCATGTCTCTCTGTGTCCAGGTGTATTATGCTGAAGCATGTCTCTCTGTGTCCAGGAACAGGGTTGGAGAGCCCTGCTCTAGGTGTATTATGCTGAAGCATCTCTCTCTGTGTCCAGGAACAGGGTTGGAGAGCCCTGCTCTAGGTGTATTATGCTGAAGCATGTCTCTCTGTGTCCAGGAACAGGGTTGGAGAGCCCTGCTCTAGGTGTATCATGCTGAAGCATGTCTCTCTGTGTCCAGGTATATTATGCTGAAGCATGTCTCTCTGTGTCTAGGACCAGGGTTGGAGAGCCCTGCTCTAGGCGTATTATGCTGAAGCATTTCTCTCTGTGTCCAGGAACAGTGTTGGAGAGCCCTGCTCTAGGTGTATCATGCTGAAGCATGTCTCTCTGTGTCCAGGAACAGGGTTGGAGAGCCCTGCTCTAGGTGTATTATGCTGAAGCATGTCTCTCTGTGTCCAGGAACAGGGTTGGAGAGCCCTGCTCTAGGTGTATTATGCTGAAGCATGTCTCTCTGTGTCCAGGAACAGGGTTGGAGAGCCCTGCTCTAGGTGTATTATGCTGAAGCATGTCTCTGTGTCCAGGAACAGGGTTGGAGAGCCCTGCTCTAGGTGTATTATGCTGAATCATGTTCTCTGTGTCCAGGTGTATTATGCTGAAGCATGTCTCTCTGTGTCCAGGTGTATTATGCTGAAGCATGTCTCTCTGTGTCCAGGTGTATTATGCTGAAGCATGTCTCTCTGTGTCCAGGTGTATTATGCTGAAGCATGTCTCTCTGTGTCCAGGAACAGGGTTTTTGAGCCCTGCTCTAGGTGTATTATGCTGAAGTATGTCTCTCTGTGTCCAGGAACAGGGTTGGAGAGCCCTGCTCTAGGTGTATTATGCTGAAGCATGTCTCTCTGTGTCCAGGAACAGGGTTGGAGAGCCCTGCTCTAGGTGTATTATGCTGAAGCATGTCTCTCTGTGTCCAGGAACAGGGTTGGAGAGCCCTGCTCTAGGTGTATTATGCTGAAGCATGTCTCTCTGTGTCCAGGAACAGGGTTGGAGAGCCCTGCTCTAGGCGTATTATGCTGAAGCATTTCTCTCTGTGTCCAGGAACAGGGTTGGAGAGCCCTGCTCTAGGTGTATCATGCTGAAGCATGTCTCTCTGTGTCCAGGAACAGGGTTGGAGAGCCCTGCTCTAGGTGTATTATGCTGAATCATGTCTCTCTGTGTCCAGGTGTATTATGCTGAAGCATGTCTCTCTGTGTCCAGGTGTATTATGCTGAAGCATGTCTCTCTGTGTCCAGGAACAGGGTTGGAGAGCCCTGCTCTAGGTGTATTATGCTGAAGCATGTCTCTCTGTGTCCAGGAACAGGGATGGAGAGCCCTGCTCTAGGTGTATCATGCTGAAGCATGTCTCTCTGTGTCCAGGTATATTATGCTGAAGCATGTCTCTCTGTGTCCAGGAAAAGGGTTGGAGAGCCCTGCTCTAGGTGTATTATGCTGAAGCATGTCTCTCTGTGTCTAGGACCAGGGTTGGAGAGCCCTGCTCTAGGCGTATTATGCTGAAGCATTTCTCTCTGTGTCCAGGAACAGTGTTGGAGAGCCCTGCTCTAGGTGTATCATGCTGAAGCATGTCTCTCTGTGTCCAGGAACAGGGTTGGAGAGCCCTGCTCTAGGTGTATTATGCTGAAGCATGTCTCTCTGTGTCCAGGAACAGGGTTGGAGAGCCCTGCTCTAGGTGTATTATGCTGAAGCATGTCTCTCTGTGTCCAGGAACAGGGTTGGAGAGCCCTGCTCTAGGTGTATTATGCTGAAGCATGTCTCTGTGTCCAGGAACAGGGTTGGAGAGCCCTGCTCTAGGTGTATTATGCTGAATCATGGTCTCTGTGTCCAGGTGTATTATGCTGAAGCATGTCTCTCTGTGTCCAGGTGTATTATGCTGAAGCATGTCTCTCTGTGTCCAGGTGTATTATGCTGAAGCATGTCTCTCTGTGTCCAGGAACAGGGTTGGAGAGACCTGCTCTAGGTGTATTATGCTGAAGCATCTCTCTCTGTGTCCAGGAACAGGGTTGGAGAGCCCTGCTCTAGGTGTATTATGCTGAAGCATGTCTCTCTGTGTCCAGGAACAGGGTTGGAGAGCCCTGCTCTAGGTGTATTATGCTGAAGCATGTCTCTCTGTGTCCAGGAACAGGGTTGGAGAGTCCTGCTCTAGGTGTATTATGCTGAAGCATGTCTCTCTGTGTCCAGGAACAGGGTTGGAGAGCCCTGCTCTAGGTGTATTATGCTGAAGCATGTCTCTCTGTGTCCAGGAACAGGGTTGGAGAGCCCTGCTCTAGGTGTATTATGCTGAAGCATGTCTCTCTGTGTCCAGGAACAGGGTTGGAGAGCCCTGCTCTAGGTGTATTATGCTGAAGCATGTCTCTGTGTCCAGGAACAGGGTTGGAGAGCCCTGCTCTAGGTGTATTATGCTGAATCATGTCTCTCTGTGTCCAGGTGTATTATGCTGAAGCATGTCTCTCTGTGTCCAGGTGTATTATGCTGAAGCATGTCTCTCTGTGTCCAGGTGTATTATGCTGAAGCATGTCTCTCTGTGTCCAGGAACAGGGTTGGAGAGCCCTGCTCTAGGTGTATTATGCTGAAGCATCTCTCTCTGTGTCCAGGAACAGGGTTGGAGAGCCCTGCTCTAGGTGTATTATGCTGAAGCATGTCTCTCTGTGTCCAGGAACAGGGTTGGAGAGCCCTGCTCTAGGTGTATCATGCTGAAGCATGTCTCTCTGTGTCCAGGTATATTATGCTGAAGCATGTCTCTCTGTGTCCAGGAAAAGGGTTGGAGAGCCCTGCTCTAGGTGTATTATGCTGAAGCATGTCTCTCTGTGTCTAGGACCAGGGTTGGAGAGCCCTGCTCTAGGCGTATTATGCTGAAGCATTTCTCTCTGTGTCCAGGAACAGTGTTGGAGAGCCCTGCTCTAGGTGTATCATGCTGAAGCATGTCTCTCTGTGTCCAGGAACAGGGTTGGAGAGCCCTGCTCTAGGTGTATTATGCTGAAGCATGTCTCTCTGTGTCCAGGAACAGGGTTGGAGAGCCCTGCTCTAGGTGTATTATGCTGAAGCATGTCTCTCTGTGTCCAGGAACAGGGTTGGAGTGCCCTGCTCTAGGTGTATTATGCTGAAGCATGTCTCTGTGTCCAGGAACAGGGTTGGAGAGCCCTGCTCTAGGTGTATTATGCTGAATCATGTTCTCTGTGTCCAGGTGTATTATGCTGAATCATGTCTCTCTGTGTCCAGGTGTATTATGCTGAAGCATGTCTCTCTGTGTCCAGGTGTATTATGCTGAAGCATGTCTCTCTGTGTCCAGGAACAGGGTTGGAGAGCCCTGCTCTAGGTGTATTATGCTGAAGCATCTCTCTCTGTGTCCAGGAACAGGGTTGGAGAGCCCTGCTCTAGGTGTATTATGCTGAAGCATGTCTCTCTGTGTCCAGGAACAGGGTTGGAGAGCCCTGCTCTAGGTGTATTATGCTGAAGCATGTCTCTCTGTGTCCAGGAACAGGGTTGGAGAGTCCTGCTCTAGGTGTATTATGCTGAAGCATGTCTCTCTGTGTCCAGGAACAGGGTTGGAGAGCCCTGCTCTAGGTGTATTATGCTGAAGCATGTCTCTCTGTGTCCAGGAACAGGGTTGGAGAGCCCTGCTCTAGGTGTATTATGCTGAAGCATGTCTCTCTGTGTCCAGGAACAGGGTTGGAGAGCCCTGCTCTAGGTGTATTATGCTGAAGCATGTCTCTGTGTCCAGGAACAGGGTTGGAGAGCCCTGCTCTAGGTGTATTATGCTGAATCATGTCTCTCTGTGTCCAGGTGTATTATGCTGAAGCATGTCTCTCTGTGTCCAGGTGTATTATGCTGAAGCATGTCTCTCTGTGTCCAGGTGTATTATGCTGAAGCATGTCTCTCTGTGTCCAGGAACAGGGTTGGAGAGCCCTGCTCTAGGTGTATTATGCTGAAGCATCTCTCTCTGTGTCCAGGAACAGGGTTGGAGAGCCCTGCTCTAGGTGTATTATGCTGAAGCATGTCTCTCTGTGTCCAGGAACAGGGTTGGAGAGCCCTGCTCTAGGTGTATTATGCTGACTCATGTCTCTCTGTGTCCAGGGACAGGGTTGGAGAGCCCTGCTCTAGGTGTATTATGCTGAAGCATGTCTCTCTGTGTCCAGGAACAGGGTTGGAGAGCCCTGCTCTAGGTGTATTATGCTGACTCATGTCTCTCTGTGTCCAGGAATAGGGTTGGAGAGCCCTGCTCTAGGCGTATTATGCTGAAGCATTTCTCTCTGTGTCCAGGAACAGGGTTGGAGAGCCCTGCTCTAGGTGTATCATGCAGAAACATGTCTCTCTGTGTCCAGGTGTATTATGCTGAAGCATGTCTCTCTGTGTCCAGGAACAGGGTTGGAGAGTCCTGCTCTAGGTGTATTATGCTGAAGCATTTCTCTCTGTGTCCAGGAACAAGGTTGGAGAGCCCTGCTCTAGGCGTATTATGCTGAAGCAAGTCTCTCTGTGTCCAGGTGTATTATGCTGAAGCATGTCTCTGTGTCCAGGAACAGGGTTGGAGAGCCCTGCTCTAGGTGTATTATGCTGAATCATGTCTCTCTGTGTCCAGGTGTATTATGCTGAAGCATGTCTCTCTGTGTCCAGGTGTATTATGCTGAAGCATGTCTCTCTGTGTCCAGGTGTATTATGCTGAAGCATGTCTCTCTGTGTCCAGGTGTATTATGCTGAAGCATGTCTCTCTGTGTCCAGGTGTATTATGCTGAAGCATGTCTCTCTGTGTCCAGGAACAGGGTTGGAGAGCCCTGCTCTAGGTGTATTATGCTGAAGCATCTCTCTCTGTGTCCAGGAACAGGGTTGGAGAGCCCTGCTCTAGGTGTATTATGCTGAAGCATGTCTCTCTGTGTCCAGGAACAGGGTTGGAGAGCCCTGCTCTAGGTGTATCATGCTGAAGCATGTCTCTCTGTGTCCAGGTATATTATGCTGAAGCATGTCTCTCTGTGTCCAGGAAAAGGGTTGGAGAGCCCTGCTCTAGGTGTATTATGCTGAAGCATGTCTCTCTGTGTCTAGGACCAGGGTTGGAGAGCCCTGCTCTAGGCGTATTATGCTGAAGCATTTCTCTCTGTGTCCAGGAACAGTGTTGGAGAGCCCTGCTCTAGGTGTATCATGCTGAAGCATGTCTCTCTGTGTCCAGGAACAGGGTTGGAGAGCCCTGCTCTAGGTGTATTATGCTGAAGCATGTCTCTCTGTGTCCAGGAACAGGGTTGGAGAGCCCTGCTCTAGGTGTATTATGCTGAAGCATGTCTCTCTGTGTCCAGGAACAGGGTTGGAGAGCCCTGCTCTAGGTGTATTATGCTGAAGCATGTCTCTGTGTCCAGGAACAGGGTTGGAGAGCCCTGCTCTAGGTGTATTATGCTGAATCATGTTCTCTGTGTCCAGGTGTATTATGCTGAATCATGTCTCTCTGTGTCCAGGTGTATTATGCTGAAGCATGTCTCTCTGTGTCCAGGTGTATTATGCTGAAGCATGTCTCTCTGTGTCCAGGAACAGGGTTGGAGAGCCCTGCTCTAGGTGTATTATGCTGAAGCATCTCTCTCTGTGTCCAGGAACAGGGTTGGAGAGCCCTGCTCTAGGTGTATTATGCTGAAGCATGTCTCTCTGTGTCCAGGAACAGGGTTGGAGAGCCCTGCTCTAGGTGTATTATGCTGAAGCATGTCTCTCTGTGTCCAGGAACAGGGTTGGAGAGTCCTGCTCTAGGTGTATTATGCTGAAGCATGTCTCTCTGTGTCCAGGAACAGGGTTGGAGAGCCCTGCTCTAGGTGTATTATGCTGAAGCATGTCTCTCTGTGTCCAGGAACAGGGTTGGAGAGCCCTGCTCTAGGTGTATTATGCTGAAGCATGTCTCTCTGTGTCCAGGAACAGGGTTGGAGAGCCCTGCTCTAGGTGTATTATGCTGAAGCATGTCTCTGTGTCCAGGAACAGGGTTGGAGAGCCCTGCTCTAGGTGTATTATGCTGAATCATGTCTCTCTGTGTCCAGGTGTATTATGCTGAAGCATGTCTCTCTGTGTCCAGGTGTATTATGCTGAAGCATGTCTCTCTGTGTCCAGGTGTATTATGCTGAAGCATGTCTCTCTGTGTCCAGGAACAGGGTTGGAGAGCCCTGCTCTAGGTGTATTATGCTGAAGCATCTCTCTCTGTGTCCAGGAACAGGGTTGGAGAGCCCTGCTCTAGGTGTATTATGCTGAAGCATGTCTCTCTGTGTCCAGGAACAGGGTTGGAGAGCCCTGCTCTAGGTGTATTATGCTGACTCATGTCTCTCTGTGTCCAGGAACAGGGTTGGAGAGCCCTGCTCTAGGTGTATTATGCTGAAGCATGTCTCTCTGTGTCCAGGAACAGGGTTGGAGAGCCCTGCTCTAGGTGTATTATGCTGACTCATGTCTCTCTGTGTCCAGGAATAGGGTTGGAGAGCCCTGCTCTAGGCGTATTATGCTGAAGCATTTCTCTCTGTGTCCAGGAACAGGGTTGGAGAGCCCTGCTCTAGGTGTATCATGCAGAAACATGTCTCTCTGTGTCCAGGTGTATTATGCTGAAGCATGTCTCTCTGTGTCCAGGAACAGGGTTGGAGAGTCCTGCTCTAGGTGTATTATGCTGAAGCATTTCTCTCTGTGTCCAGGAACAAGGTTGGAGAGCCCTGCTCTAGGCGTATTATGCTGAAGCAAGTCTCTCTGTGTCCAGGTGTATTATGCTGAAGCATGTCTCTGTGTCCAGGAACAGGGTTGGAGAGCCCTGCTCTAGGTGTATTATGCTGAATCATGTCTCTCTGTGTCCAGGTGTATTATGCTGAAGCATGTCTCTCTGTGTCCAGGTGTATTATGCTGAAGCATGTCTCTCTGTGTCCAGGTGTATTATGCTGAAGCATGTCTCTCTGTGTCCAGGTGTATTATGCTGAAGCATGTCTCTCTGTGTCCAGGTGTATTATGCTGAAGCATGTCTCTCTGTGTCCAGGAACAGGGTTGGAGAGCCCTGCTCTAGGTGTATTATGCTGAAGCATCTCTCTCTGTGTCCAGGAACAGGGTTGGAGAGCCCTGCTCTAGGTGTATTATGCTGAAGCATGTCTCTCTGTGTCCAGGAACAGGGTTGGAGAGCCCTGCTCTAGGTGTATCATGCTGAAGCATGTCTCTCTGTGTCCAGGTATATTATGCTGAAGCATGTCTCTCTGTGTCCAGGAAAAGGGTTGGAGAGCCCTGCTCTAGGTGTATTATGCTGAAGCATGTCTCTCTGTGTCTAGGACCAGGGTTGGAGAGCCCTGCTCTAGGCGTATTATGCTGAAGCATTTCTCTCTGTGTCCAGGAACAGTGTTGGAGAGCCCTGCTCTAGGTGTATCATGCTGAAGCATGTCTCTCTGTGTCCAGGAACAGGGTTGGAGAGCCCTGCTCTAGGTGTATTATGCTGATGCATGTCTCTCTGTGTCCAGGAGCAGGGTTGGAGAGCCCTGCTCTAGGTGTATTACGCTGAAGCATGTCTCTCTGTGTCCAGGAACAGGGTTGGAGAGCCCTGCTCTAGGTGTATTATGCTGAAGCATGTCTCTGTGTCCAGGAACAGGGTTGGAGAGCCCTGCTCTAGGTGTATTATGCTGAATCATGTTCTCTGTGTCCAGGTGTATTATGCTGAATCATGTCTCTCTGTGTCCAGGTGTATTATGCTGAAGCATGTCTCTCTGTGTCCAGGTGTATTATGCTGAAGCATGTCTCTCTGTGTCCAGGAACAGGGTTGGAGAGCCCTGCTCTAGGTGTATTATGCTGAAGCATCTCTCTCTGTGTCCAGGAACAGGGTTGGAGAGCCCTGCTCTAGGTGTATTATGCTGAAGCATGTCTCTCTGTGTCCAGGAACAGGGTTGGAGAGCCCTGCTCTAGGTGTATTATGCTGAAGCATGTCTCTCTGTGTCCAGGAACAGGGTTGGAGAGTCCTGCTCTAGGTGTATTATGCTGAAGCATGTCTCTCTGTGTCCAGGAACAGGGTTGGAGAGCCCTGCTCTAGGTGTATTATGCTGAAGCATGTCTCTCTGTGTCCAGGAACAGGGTTGGAGAGCCCTGCTCTAGGTGTATTATGCTGAAGCATGTCTCTCTGTGTCCAGGAACAGGGTTGGAGAGCCCTGCTCTAGGTGTATTATGCTGAAGCATGTATCTGTGTCCAGGAACAGGGTTGGAGAGCCCTGCTCTAGGTGTATTATGCTGAATCATGTCTCTCTGTGTCCAGGTGTATTATGCTGAAGCATGTCTCTCTGTGTCCAGGTGTATTATGCTGAAGCATGTCTCTCTGTGTCCAGGTGTATTATGCTGAAGCATGTCTCTCTGTGTCCAGGAACAGGGTTGGAGAGCCCTGCTCTAGGTGTATTATGCTGAAGCATCTCTCTCTGTGTCCAGGAACAGGGTTGGAGAGCCCTGCTCTAGGTGTATTATGCTGAAGCATGTCTCTCTGTGTCCAGGAACAGGGTTGGAGAGCCCTGCTCTAGGTGTATTATGCTGACTCATGTCTCTCTGTGTCCAGGAACAGGGTTGGAGAGCCCTGCTCTAGGTGTATTATGCTGAAGCATGTCTCTCTGTGTCCAGGAACAGGGTTGGAGAGCCCTGCTCTAGGTGTATTATGCTGACTCATGTCTCTCTGTGTCCAGGAATAGGGTTGGAGAGCCCTGCTCTAGGCGTATTATGCTGAAGCATTTCTCTCTGTGTCCAGGAACAGGGTTGGAGAGCCCTGCTCTAGGTGTATCATGCAGAAACATGTCTCTCTGTGTCCAGGTGTATTATGCTGAAGCATGTCTCTCTGTGTCCAGGAACAGGGTTGGAGAGTCCTGCTCTAGGTGTATTATGCTGAAGCATTTCTCTCTGTGTCCAGGAACAAGGTTGGAGAGCCCTGCTCTAGGCGTATTATGCTGAAGCAAGTCTCTCTGTGTCCAGGTGTATTATGCTGAAGCATGTCTCTGTGTCCAGGAACAGGGTTGGAGAGCCCTGCTCTAGGTGTATTATGCTGAATCATGTCTCTCTGTGTCCAGGTGTATTATGCTGAAGCATGTCTCTCTGTGTCCAGGTGTATTATGCTGAAGCATGTCTCTCTGTGTCCAGGTGTATTATGCTGAAGCATGTCTCTCTGTGTCCAGGAACAGGGTTGGAGAGCCCTGCTCTAGGTGTATTATGCTGAAGCATGTCTCTCTGTGTCCAGGAACAGGGTTGGAGAGCCCTGCTCTAGGTGCATTATGCTGAAGCATGTCTCTCTGTGTCCAGGAACAGGGTTGGAGAGCCCTGCTCTAGGTGTATTATGCTGAAGCATGTCTCTCTGTGTCCAGGAACAGGGTTGGAGAGCCCTGCTCTAGGTGTATTATGCTGACTCATGTCTCTCTGTGTCCAGGAACAGGGTTGGAGAGCCCTGCTCTAGGTGTATTATGCTGAAGCATTTCTCTCTGTGTCCAGGAACAGGGTTGGAGAGCCCTGCTCTAGGCGTATTATGCTGAAGCATTTCTCTCTGTGTCCAGGAACAGGGTTGGAGAGCCCTGCTCTAGGTGTATCATGCTGAAGCATGTCTCTCTGTGTCCAGGAACAGGGTTGGAGAGCCCTGCTCTAGGTGTATTATGCTGAATCATGTCTCTCTGTGTCCAGGTGTATTATGCTGAAGCATGTCTCTCTGTGTCCAGGTGTATTATGCTGAAGCATGTCTCTCTGTGTCCAGGAACAGGGTTGGAGAGCCCTGCTCTAGGTGTATTATGCTGAAGTATGTCTCTCTGTGTCCAGGAACAGGGTTGGAGAGCCCTGCTCTAGGTGTATTATGCTGAAGCATGTCTCTGTGTCCAGGTGTATTATGCTGAAGCATGTCTCTCTGTGTCCAGAACAGGGTTGGAGAGCCCTGCTCTAGGTGTATTATGCTGAAGCATGTCTCTCTGTGTCCAGGAACAGGGTTGGAGAGCCCTGCTCTAGGTGTATTATGCTGAAGCATGTCTCTGTGTCCAGGTGTATTATGCTGAAGCATGTCTCTGTGTCCAGGAACAGGGTTGGAGAGCCCTGCTCTAGATGTATTATGCTGAAGCATTTCTCTCTGTGTCCAGGAACAGGGTTGGAGAGCCCTGCTCTAGGCGTATTATGCTGAAGCATGTCTCTCTGTGTCCAGGTGTATTATGCTGAAGCATGTCTCTGTGTCCAGGAACAGGGTTGGAGAGCCCTGCTCTAGGTGTATCATGCTGAAGCATGTCTCTCTGTGTCCAGGTGTATTATGCTGAAGCATGTCTCTCTGTGTCCAGGAACAGGGTTGGAGAGCCCTGCTCTAGGTGTATTATGCTGAAGCATGTCTCTCTGTGTCCAGGTGTATTATGCTGAAGCATGTCTCTCTGTGTCTAGGACCAGGGTTGGAGAGCCCTGCTCTAGGCGTATTATGCTGAAGCATTTCTCTCTGTGTCCAGGAACAGGGTTGGAGAGCCCTGCTCTAGGTGTATCATGCTGAAGCATGTCTCTCTGTGTCCAGGAACAGGGTTGGAGAGCCCTGCTCTAGGTGTATTATGCTGAATCATGTCTCTCTGTTTCCAGGTGTATTATGCTGAAGCATGTCTCTCTGTGTCCAGGTGTATTATGCTGAAGCATGTCTCTCTGTGTCCAGGAACAGGGTTGGAGAGCCCTGCTCTAGGTGTATTATGCTGAAGCATGTCTCTCTGTGTCCAGGAACAGGGTTGGAGAGCCCTGCTCTAGGTGTATTATGCTGAAGCATGTCTCTCTGTGTCCAGGAACAGGGTTGGAGAGCCCTGCTCTAGGTGTATTATGCTGAAGCATGTCTCTCTGTGTCCAGGAACAGGGTTGGAGAGCCCTGCTCTAGGCGTATTATGCTGAAGCATTTCTCTCTGTGTCCAGGAACAGGGTTGGAGAGCCCTGCTCTAGGTGTATCATGCTGAAGCATGTCTCTCTGTGTCCAGGAACAGGGTTGGAGAGCCCTGCTCTAGGTGTATTATGCTGAATCATGTCTCTCTGTGCCCAGGTGTATTATGCTGAAGCATGTCTCTCTGTGTCCAGGTGTATTATGCTGAAGCATGTCTCTCTGTGTCCAGGAACAGGGTTGGAGAGCCCTGCTCTAGGTGTATTATGCTGAAGCATGTCTCTCTGTGTCCAGGTGTATTATGCTGAAGCATGTCTCTCTGTGTCCAGGTGTATTATGCTGAAGCATGTCTCTCTGTGTCCAGGAACAGGGTTGGAGAGCCCTGCTCTAGGTGTATTATGCTGAAGTATGTCTCTCTGTGTCCAGGAACAGGGTTGGAGAGCCCTGCTCTAGGTGTATTATGCTGAAGCATGTCTCTCTGTGTCCAGGAACAAGGTTGGAGAGCCCTGCTCTAGGCGTATTATGCTGAAGCAAGTCTCTCTGTGTCCAGGTGTATTATGCTGAAGCATGTCTCTGTGTCCAGGAACAGGGTTGGAGAGCCCTGCTCTAGGTGTATTATGCTGAATCATGTCTCTCTGTGTCCAGGTGTATTATGCTGAAGCATGTCTCTCTGTGTCCAGGTGTATTATGCTGAAGCATGTCTCTCTGTGTCCAGGTGTATTATGCTGAAGCATGTCTCTCTTTGTCCAGGAACAGGGTTGGAGAGCCCTGCTCTAGGTGTATTATGCTGAAGTATGTCTCTCTGTGTCCAGGAACAGGGTTGGAGAGCCCTGCTCTAGGTGTATTATGCTGAAGCATGTCTCTCTGTGTCCAGGAACAGGGTTGGAGAGCCCTGCTCTAGGTGTATTATGCTGAAGCATGTCTCTCTGTGTCCAGGAACAGGGTTGGAGAGCCCTGCTCTAGGTGTATTATGCTGAAGCATGTCTCTCTGTGTCCAGGAACAGGGTTGGAGAGCCCTGCTCTAGGTGTATTATGTTGACTCATGTCTCTCTGTGTCCAGGAACAGGGTTGGAGAGCCCTGCTCTAGGTGTATTATGCTGAAGCATTTCTCTCTGTGTCCAGGAACAGGGTTGGAGAGCCCTGCTCTAGGCGTATTATGCTGAAGCATTTCTCTCTGTGTCCAGGAACAGGGTTGGAGAGCCCTGCTCTAGGTGTATCATGCTGAAGCATGTCTCTCTGTGTCCAGGAACAGGGTTGGAGAGCCCTGCTCTAGGTGTATTATGCTGAATCATGTCTCTCTGTGTCCAGGTGTATTATGCTGAAGCATGTCTCTCTGTGTCCAGGTGTATTATGCTGAAGCATGTCTCTCTGTGTCCAGGAACAGGGTTGGAGAGCCCTGCTCTAGGTGTATTATGCTGAAGTATGTCTCTCTGTGTCCAGGAACAGGGTTGGAGAGCCCTGCTCTAGGTGTATTATGCTGAAGCATGTCTCTGTGTCCAGGTGTATTATGCTGAAGCATGTCTCTCTGTGTCCAGAACAGGGTTGGAGAGCCCTGCTCTAGGTGTATTATGCTGAAGCATGTCTCTCTGTGTCCAGGAACAGGGTTGGAGAGCCCTGCTCTAGGTGTATTATGCTGAAGCATGTCTCTGTGTCCAGGTGTATTATGCTGAAGCATGTCTCTGTGTCCAGGAACAGGGTTGGAGAGCCCTGCTCTAGATGTATTATGCTGAAGCATTTCTCTCTGTGTCCAGGAACAGGGTTGGAGAGCCCTGCTCTAGGCGTATTATGCTGAAGCATGTCTCTCTGTGTCCAGGTGTATTATGCTGAAGCATGTCTCTGTGTCCAGGAACAGGGTTGGAGAGCCCTGCTCTAGGTGTATCATGCTGAAGCATGTCTCTCTGTGTCCAGGTGTATTATGCTGAAGCATGTCTCTCTGTGTCCAGGAACAGGGTTGGAGAGCCCTGCTCTAGGTGTATTATGCTGAAGCATGTCTCTCTGTGTCCAGGTGTATTATGCTGAAGCATGTCTCTCTGTGTCTAGGACCAGGGTTGGAGAGCCCTGCTCTAGGCGTATTATGCTGAAGCATTTCTCTCTGTGTCCAGGAACAGGGTTGGAGAGCCCTGCTCTAGGTGTATCATGCTGAAGCATGTCTCTCTGTGTCCAGGAACAGGGTTGGAGAGCCCTGCTCTAGGTGTATTATGCTGAATCATGTCTCTCTGTTTCCAGGTGTATTATGCTGAAGCATGTCTCTCTGTGTCCAGGTGTATTATGCTGAAGCATGTCTCTCTGTGTCCAGGAACAGGGTTGGAGAGCCCTGCTCTAGGTGTATTATGCTGAAGCATGTCTCTCTGTGTCCAGGAACAGGGTTGGAGAGCCCTGCTCTAGGTGTATTATGCTGAAGCATGTCTCTCTGTGTCCAGGAACAGGGTTGGAGAGCCCTGCTCTAGGTGTATTATGCTGAAGCATGTCTCTCTGTGTCCAGGAACAGGGTTGGAGAGCCCTGCTCTAGGCGTATTATGCTGAAGCATTTCTCTCTGTGTCCAGGAACAGGGTTGGAGAGCCCTGCTCTAGGTGTATCATGCTGAAGCATGTCTCTCTGTGTCCAGGAACAGGGTTGGAGAGCCCTGCTCTAGGTGTATTATGCTGAATCATGTCTCTCTGTGCCCAGGTGTATTATGCTGAAGCATGTCTCTCTGTGTCCAGGTGTATTATGCTGAAGCATGTCTCTCTGTGTCCAGGAACAGGGTTGGAGAGCCCTGCTCTAGGTGTATTATGCTGAAGCATGTCTCTCTGTGTCCAGGTGTATTATGCTGAAGCATGTCTCTCTGTGTCCAGGTGTATTATGCTGAAGCATGTCTCTCTGTGTCCAGGAACAGGGTTGGAGAGCCCTGCTCTAGGTGTATTATGCTGAAGTATGTCTCTCTGTGTCCAGGAACAGGGTTGGAGAGCCCTGCTCTAGGTGTATTATGCTGAAGCATGTCTCTCTGTGTCCAGGAACAGGGTTGGAGAGCCCTGCTCTAGGTGTATTATGCTGAAGCATGTCTCTCTGTGTCCAGGAACAGGGTTGGAGAGCCCTGCTCTAGGTGTATTATGCTGAAGCATGTCTCTCTGTGTCCAGGAACAGGGTTGGAGAGCCCTGCTCTAGGCGTATTATGCTGAAGCATTTCTCTCTGTGTCCAGGAACAGGGTTGGAGAGCCCTGCTCTAGGTGTATCATGCTGAAGCATGTCTCTCTGTGTCCAGGAACAGGGTTGGAGAGCCCTGCTCTAGGTGTATTATGCTGAATCATGTCTCTCTGTTTCCAGGTGTATTATGCTGAAGCATGTCTCTCTGTGTCCAGGTGTATTATGCTGAAGCATGTCTCTCTGTTTCCACGAACAGGGTTGGAGAGCCCTGCTCTAGGTGTATTATGCTGAAGCATGTATCTCTGTGTCCAGGAACAGGGTTGGAGAGCCCTGCTCTAGGTGTATCATGCTGAAGCATGTCTCTCTGTGTCCAGGAAAAGGGTTGGAGAGCCCTGCTCTAGGTGTATTATGCTGAAGCATGTCTCTCTGTGTCTAGGACCAGGGTTGGAGAGCCCTGCTCTAGGCGTATTATGCTGAAGCATTTCTCTCTGTGTCCAGGAACAGTGTTGGAGAGCCCTGCTCTAGGTGTATCATGCTGAAGCATGTCTCTCTGTGTCCAGGAACAGGGTTGGAGAGCCCTGCTCTAGGTGTATTATGCTGAAGCATGTCTCTCTGTGTCCAGGAACAGGGTTGGAGAGCCCTGCTCTAGGTGTATTATGCTGAAGCATGTCTCTCTGTGTCCAGGAACAGGGTTGGAGAGCCCTGCTCTAGGTGTATTATGCTGAAGCATGTCTCTGTGTCCAGGAACAGGGTTGGAGAGCCCTGCTCTAGGTGTATTATGCTGAATCATGTCTCTCTGTGTCCAGGTGTATTATGCTGAAGCATGTCTCTCTGTGTCCAGGTGTATTATGCTGAAGCATGTCTCTCTGTGTCCAGGTGTATTATGCTGAAGCATGTCTCTCTGTGTCCAGGAACAGGGTTGGAGAGCCCTGCTCTAGGTGTATTATGCTGAAGCATCTCTCTCTGTGTCCAGGAACAGGGTTGGAGAGCCCTGCTCTAGGTGTATTATGCTGAAGCATGTCTCTGTGTCCAGGTGTATTATGCTGAAGCATGTCTCTGTGTCCAGGAACAGGGTTGGAGAGCCCTGCTCTAGATGTATTATGCTGAAGCATTTCTCTCTGTGTCCAGGAACAGGGTTGGAGAGCCCTGCTCTAGGCGTATTATGCTGAAGCATGTCTCTCTGTGTCCAGGTGTATTATGCTGAAGCATGTCTCTGTGTCCAGGAACAGGGTTGGAGAGCCCTGCTCTAGGTGTATCATGCTGAAGCATGTCTCTCTGTGTCCAGGTGTATTATGCTGAAGCATGTCTCTCTGTGTCTAGGACCAGGGTTGGAGAGCCCTGCTCTAGGCGTATTATGCTGAAGCATTTCTCTCTGTGTCCAGGAACAGGGTTGGAGAGCCCTGCTCTAGGTGTATCATGCTGAAGCATGTCTCTCTGTGTCCAGGAACAGGGTTGGAGAGCCCTGCTCTAGGTGTATTATGCTGAATCATGTCTCTCTGTTTCCAGGTGTATTATGCTGAAGCATGTCTCTCTGTGTCCAGGTGTATTATGCTGAAGCATGTCTCTCTGTGTCCAGGAACAGGGTTGGAGAGCCCTGCTCTAGGTGTATTATGCTGAAGCATGTCTCTCTGTGTCCAGGAACAGGGTTGGAGAGCCCTGCTCTAGGTGTATTATGCTGAAGCATGTCTCTCTGTGTCCAGGAACAGGGTTGGAGAGCCCTGCTCTAGGTGTATTATGCTGAAGCATGTCTCTCTGTGTCCAGGAACAGGGTTGGAGAGCCCTGCTCTAGGCGTATTATGCTGAAGCATTTCTCTCTGTGTCCAGGAACAGGGTTGGAGAGCCCTGCTCTAGGTGTATCATGCTGAAGCATGTCTCTCTGTGTCCAGGAACAGGGTTGGAGAGCCCTGCTCTAGGTGTATTATGCTGAATCATGTCTCTCTGTGCCCAGGTGTATTATGCTGAAGCATGTCTCTCTGTGTCCAGGTGTATTATGCTGAAGCATGTCTCTCTGTGTCCAGGAACAGGGTTGGAGAGCCCTGCTCTAGGTGTATTATGCTGAAGCATGTCTCTCTGTGTCCAGGTGTATTATGCTGAAGCATGTCTCTCTGTGTCCAGGTGTATTATGCTGAAGCATGTCTCTCTGTGTCCAGGAACAGGGTTGGAGAGCCCTGCTCTAGGTGTATTATGCTGAAGTATGTCTCTCTGTGTCCAGGAACAGGGTTGGAGAGCCCTGCTCTAGGTGTATTATGCTGAAGCATGTCTCTCTGTGTCCAGGAACAGGGTTGGAGAGCCCTGCTCTAGGTGTATTATGCTGAAGCATGTCTCTCTGTGTCCAGGAACAGGGTTGGAGAGCCCTGCTCTAGGTGTATTATGCTGAAGCATGTCTCTCTGTGTCCAGGAACAGGGTTGGAGAGCCCTGCTCTAGGCGTATTATGCTGAAGCATTTCTCTCTGTGTCCAGGAACAGGGTTGGAGAGCCCTGCTCTAGGTGTATCATGCTGAAGCATGTCTCTCTGTGTCCAGGAACAGGGTTGGAGAGCCCTGCTCTAGGTGTATTATGCTGAATCATGTCTCTCTGTTTCCAGGTGTATTATGCTGAAGCATGTCTCTCTGTGTCCAGGTGTATTATGCTGAAGCATGTCTCTCTGTTTCCACGAACAGGGTTGGAGAGCCCTGCTCTAGGTGTATTATGCTGAAGCATGTCTCTCTGTGTCCAGGAACAGGGTTGGAGAGCCCTGCTCTAGGTGTATCATGCTGAAGCATGTCTCTCTGTGTCCAGGAAAAGGGTTGGAGAGCCCTGCTCTAGGTGTATTATGCTGAAGCATGTCTCTCTGTGTCTAGGACCAGGGTTGGATAGCCCTGCTCTAGGCGTATTATGCTGAAGCATTTCTCTCTGTGTTCAGGAACAGTGTTGGAGAGCCCTGCTCTAGGTGTATCATGCTGAAGCATGTCTCTCTGTGTCCAGGAACAGGGTTGGAGAGCCCTGCTCTAGGTGTATTATGCTGAAGCATGTCTCTCTGTGTCCAGGAACAGGGTTGGAGAGCCCTGCTCTAGGTGTATTATGCTGAAGCATGTCTCTCTGTGTCCAGGAACAGGGTTGGAGAGCCCTGCTCTAGGTGTATTATGCTGAAGCATGTCTCTGTGTCCAGGAACAGGGTTGGAGAGCCCTGCTCTAGGTGTATTATGCTGAAGCATGTCTCTCTGTGTCCAGGAACAGGGTTGGAGAGCCCTGCTCTAGGTGTATTATGCTGAAGCATGTCTCTCTGTGTCCAGGAACAGGGTTGGAGAGCCCTGCTCTAGGTGTATTATGCTGAAGCATGTCTCTCTGTGTCCAGGTGTATTATGCTGAAGCATTTCTCTCTGTGTCCAGGAACAGGGTTGGAGAGCCCTGCTCTAGGTGTATTATGCTGACTCATGTCTCTCTGTGTCCAGGAACAGGGTTGGAGAGCCCTGCTCTAGGCGTATTATGCTGAAGCATGTCTCTCTATATTTCCATCTCTGTCCATGTGGCCGCACTCATTTGCAGTGAGCAAATAGTATTTTGGAGCATTCGTCCGTAGGCCTACCGCTGTGTGCACATTGCTGCTCTTAAAATGTGAAAAGATGATAGTTTATCATAATTTTAAGCCAAACATTCAGATCTGTTCCATCAGCCTTAATAATTGATACGGCGTATACCTCCACTACACTACTTTGATACACATTGTGGGGATTCAGAAGTGAGGATACGCAATTCCCGCTGAGAAATAAGATATAAAGTATGTTGAAAAGATAATGGACCTATACATTTTTTATTAATCTTTGAGAACTAACCAAAATAAAAGCTAGACATCCAGGGAGATTTGACAATAACCAAAACAAGGAATTTAGCAGTATAAAGCATTAGCCATGGCAAAATGCATGGAATTGCAGGGAATTAGCTTAATTTTCTCTCAGCTGCATGGCAAAATGTGTAGAATTACAGGAAATGTTCTCTATAGCCGGGCCGTCCGTGCCCACCAGCTAAACCCTTTTTATGTTGTATTATGCTGAACCATGTCTCTCTCTGTGTGTATGTGTGTGCAGGTCAGCAGTCCCAGGGCAGCACCTCTACAGGCTCTGGCTCCCAGACCCCCACCTCCTCATCCAGCAGCCTGCCCTCTAACCTCTCCTACACATCATACATCCTCAAACAGACCCCACAGGTACACATACAGGCGCGCACACACACACACACACTGATAATCACATCTTCTCAATCTCTCTCTGTTCACTCTTGTATCCTCTTCGATTAATCTTCGAGTGAAACAAGCTGCTGTCTTTCATGTCTTATTCTTGTGGAGAGTCTCATGTCGTGCTCAGAGTAGAATAAAAGTACTCTCTTCAGTCTCTCAAATCCATCACACCTGTTCATTTTAAAGACTACTTGCTAGCAGGTTTTTTTCTTGGTAAAGAATACATTTTTGCTGTTTTGTCTTCATGAAGGCTGGGATTTTCATTTTGTAAAGTCTGTCTTTTAGTATTCCGGTAATGATTATTTGAAGACTTTTCCCTTTATAAAGTACATTCTCTGTGGGTAATTTACTTTAGTAAAGCCTATCTTTAGCATTTCAGTAGTGATCGAGCCTGCTGCTTCCTATATCCCTGAAGTAGATTCATTCATTATCGAGCCATTGATCCAGCTCTTAACTCTAGAACAATATCGTCTCCAACAACTCCTAATGAAGTATGTGCGTCCTCTCTTCCTCCCACCTGAAAACCTAAATCTGGGGCAGAGATCATTTCATGTCACCGCTCGCTGTTCTCACTCTCACGTCAGTCCAACCTTTGCCATCAGTGTGCCTGCAGAGAGTACGGACACATTTAGACATCCTCTTCCTTTCCACTGTTCCACTGGTCGGTGGCAGCAAATTCATGTGACCAACCACACACATACTCATGCACACATTTGTGAGTGTTTGTGTACACAAACGCACACACCCCTCCTCCATCCTTAAACAGCCTAACTAAAGAAATCGCCCGCCCCTGTTATCTTCCTCCCTAACTGCTGCCTAAATGTGCCAAAGAGGATGTTCAAATTTATCAACCACAATGTGCCACCCATTCATCCCACCAACCCTTATTACCAAACTGTTGAATAAACCAATTAATAAACAACAAATACATGTTACCAACCCCCTCCATTCTTCTAAACTCTTCAAGAAAAGCTCTAACAAAAACTCTCAGATGGTATTGTAAAACCCATTGCTGTTGATATTATCTTTTAGTGTCGTATCGACCAAGCTGTTTCTGATTGATCTTTTCCAGGGCACGTTTCTGGTTGGCCAGCCAGCGTCGCAGGGCGTGGGGAAACAGGGCGCGGCCAGTTCCACAGGTCACGTAGTGTCGTCCCCTGCGACCGTCAGCCAGCAGGCCATCCGGGTCACAGCGGGTCAGAAGGCTGCCATCCTGGCTCAGGTCAGTACTGTCTAGACACAAAATGGTGGAGAGGTATAGCCTGTCCACCATAGCCATAGTTACTTACACTATAGCCATAGTTACTTCTGGGAAGATGCTGTTAATGAGCTATGTTGTTTATTTATGAGCTGAATATCAACTGTCAGCTGTAAAGAGTGCTCAACCCCTCACACTGCTGATTGCTGTGCAGAGACACATGTGTTCTAATAAGGCCAGTCACTGCGCAAAAAAAAATCCTAAATTCAGTCTCGGGGAAAAGACAACAGTTTTGATCACAATTATTGAAAAGAGCAGTAGGTATCCCACTTTTAAGTGCTGTTAGATTTCTTTATCAACTGAAATGTTTGCGCAATTGGCATCGTTTTTACAATCTCTGTGTCTGGCATGACAATATAAAAGATTACTGCGGGTAGCGCGTCGGCCAATCGAAAGCATAAACTTGCCAGTATATATTTTTTTAGGACAATAAACAAGCAACAATGATATTTAGAGTCTGTGATCTAGCTAACGATTAGCCCTTTGTGGTAAACAATGCAGAGGAGCAACCCCATGCTTCAGCCAAGTAGCCACCATGCTGCATCAGACAGGTGATGATGCTAATTGCTAAAATAGCACACCTGCCTGATACCAACCATGTACAGGGCCTAAAGATATTGCCTTTCATCTTAATGGGCTCATTTCTGGAGATCGATGTCCGAGCCCCCGCGGAAATATAATTAGCATAATACACGAATCCCCATAGAATTAAGCTAGAGATATCCTTTTTTTAAGCGTCTCAGTCCAGCGCGTCTGCCTATGTCGCACTTCCCGGATCTGCGGTGAAAGATGACAGAGCTAGAGCGGTGTTTGTCAGACCATGAGACATCTCAAAAATTGGTCTTCTCACAAAGTTGTCTGTAGCGTCCGAATGGTTTGGCCTCCAAACTACTCTCACGAACACAATAGGGTTCTCCGTTTTGTTCTATGACCCCCACAAGCGTTTTGGGACTCTGAAGTCGGTACAGGCGATCTGCCAATTTCTGTCTGTAGCGTTTGAGCTACACACTGACCCCTCTGTGGAAAGGTGAGACTCTCTCTCAAACATGTACAGTACCAGTCAATAGTTTGGACACACCTATTCATTCAAGGGCTTTTCTTTATTTTTACTATTTTCTACATTGTAGAATAGTAGTGAAGACATCAAAACGATGAAATAACACACATGGAATCATGTAGTAACCCAAAAAAGTGTTAAACAAATCCAAATATATTTTATATTTGAGATTCTTCAAAGTAGCCACCCTTTGCCTTGATGACAGCTTTGCACACTCTTGGCATTCCCTGATTCTTTGCTAATTTATTTTTCAACTCTGTTGTAGTCCACCTGTGGTAAATTCAATTGATTGGACATGATTTGGAAAGGCACACACCTGTCTATATAAGGTCCCACAGTTGACAGCGCACGTCAGAGCAAAAACCAAGCCATGAGGTCGAAAAGATTGTCCTTAGAGCTCCGAGACAGGATTTTGTTGAGGCACAGATCTGGGGAGAAGTACCATAAAGTATGTTGGCAGCGTTGAAGGTCCACTAGGTCCCCTCCATCATTCTTCAATGGAAGAAGTTTGAAACCACCAAGACTCTTCCTAGAGCTGGCCGCCCGGCAAAACTGAGCAATCGGGGGAGAAGTGCCTTAGTCAGGGAGGTAACCAAGAACCCGATGGTCACTCTGACAGAGCTCCAGAGTTCCTCTGTGGAGACCCTTCCAGATGCAGCTCTCCACCAATCAGGCCTTTATGGTGGAGTGGCCAGAGGGAAGCCACTCCTCAGTAAAAAGCACATGACAGCCCGCTTGGGAGTTTGCCAAAAGGCACCTAAGGACTCTCAGACCATGAGAAACAAGATTCTCTGGTCTGGTAAAAGGTTGAACTCTTTGTCATGAATGCCAAGCGTCACGTCTAGAGGAAACCTGGCACCATCCCTACTGTGAAGCATGGTGATGGTAGCATCATGTTTTGGGGATGTTTTTCAGCAGCAGGGACTGGGAGACTAGTCAGGATCAAGAGAAAGATGAACAGAGCGAAGTACAGAGAGATCCTTGATGAAAATCTGCTCCAGAGCGCTCAGGACCTCAGACTGGGGCGACGGTTCACCTTCCAACAGAACAACGAGCCTAAACACACAGCCAAGACAACGCATGAGTGTCTCTAAACAAGTCTCTGATTGTCCTTGAGTGGCCCAGCCTGACAGAGCTTGAGAGGATCTGCTGAGAGGAATGGGAGAAACTCCCCAGAAACTTGTCATAACCAAGACAATTAATCCCTGCCGAAGGTGCTTCAACAAAGTACTGAGTAAAGGGTCTGAATACTTAGTTAAATGTGACATTTCAGTTTTACTCTTTGTCATTATGGGGTATGGTGTGTAGATTGATGAGGGGGAAAATAACAAGTTAAATACGTATTGCCTCAATACTTATTGCCTCAGCTATTCGTTTGTAAAAAAAAATGTCTAAAAACACAACACTTATATGGTATTGTGTGTATGTCAGTGACAAAACAAATCTCAATGGAATCCATTTTGAATTCAGGCTGTAACACAACAAAGTGTGGAATAAGTCAGTGGTGTGAATTCTTTCTGAAGGCACTGTATATGTCATCATTGAGAGGGGCGACGGATTTTTTTTTGCATTTTATGGTTAGCTATGATATAAGGTACTCGCCCAGACTGCATTTGAAGCATGAAATAACGGCAGACTCTGGCAACTTTTTGTGAGTTGCAGTGGGTACACAGTACACACACAGATACACACTGCCTTGTTGTATCTAGGTCACACCATGCATGTTCTGGGGGATAAATCTATAGCCAGCCAACTTTTCTATATCCGTCTATCCTCACACAGGCACAAACACACTGTAGCACAACATTGGTGCACTAAAGGCATTATTATACCATCATAGTAATGGTCATTTAATCTAGTAGCTTCAAGAGGATATAAAGGCAGTGATTTAAGCCATAATTTGCATAGATATAGAACACTATACCGTGTAATTAAATGTGTGTTTCTCCAGTAGGTATCCTAAAAATAAATGGGACTCATTGAGTGGGCTTTAAAAAGGCATTTCACAAGGGAGTTCTTGTGTGTTTTCCTATGTGTGTGTGTGTGTGTGTGTGTTGTCTGATTTTTTGTTTGCCCTGACTATATGATTAGTGCTAATAATTATGCCTTTGGCAGACGTCTGAGCTTTAACTTTGGCTAATTATTTCTCTCTCTGTCTCTCTTTCTGTGTCTCCCTCCGTTTAATTGCAAACATTCTCTCATCCTCTCCTCTGCCAGTATATTTTATCATTGCCGTGGTATGAATTGATTAAGCTATTTAGTATGGAGTCAGACAGTAGTTATGTCCTCCATGGATATATAGTTTAACTTCTCTTTCTCCTTTTATGGATTAGTCCTAATTCAAAACAGCAGGTGCAAATACTACTAAACTGAGCTAGTAATTGCTAGTGCCTTTTCAGAGGCCAACCGTGAGGGCTGTGACAGTGATTGAATAACCCTCTAACTGACGGTTATGGATGAAGACAGTGAAAATAAAACAACCATCAACACCGTTTTAATAGGCCTCCATTGATTGTAGGTTCATGTAGATAAACTTGACCTAATAACAGGAGTGTTTACTAATGATTATAAGAGCTTGTTTTGCTAACTTCATCCGTCTACTAAACGTACTCCATCTCCTCTTTCCAACTTTCCTTTGATGCTCCAGCAGCTAATCTGCTAGATGTGCGGGGGGGTAGAGCGCTATAGGCTACGGCACTTCGGTAATCAAATCTTTGATGTGTGGACTTTTTAAAATGTAAATATAAACCAATGCACATTTGCTTGCTGGTAAATAAGTACATCGGCGTTCTTTAAATAAAAAAAAAAGCTTGGATGTGTCTGACTTCATTAATTATTCAACAGCAGTCGACAAGGTTGTTCTGGCTCTGAGGCCTATAATGCGCTAATATTGTATCAAGTAGACAATGCGCCTTAGGCGGGACCAACACAAATTGCCGCCCTCCTATCCCCGCAAAGTAGAATAGTAGCCTTGGCTATACAGTATCGGCCCGCAATGCACTATTATGAATGACCGTGTGGTGGTCTACCGTTTGTAAAACAGGCATTTTACCGCTAATCCCTTTCATTTGGTTGCATTTCTGTTAATGCATGTATTAATTACAGCAATTTACCATTCTCATTCTCGGAGCGGAAACAGTGTTCACAACTTGTTAACGCTTGTGAGAAACAAGTTTGGGTTCATTTCATACCATAATTTATGCTCTCCATGTGAGCAATGACCATGTGTCTGCTGTTGACGGAGCACGCGCCCCTGAGAATGCATAGAAATACCGGCTTCTCGCGAATGTCAAATGTAGGAAAGTGCCCAGCTGGGCTTGTCATTCATTTTATCAGTCAACAAAGTCTTTATTTATTATCTTAGTATTTGATCATCCTCTCCCCCCCATTTGTTTCTATTTTAATGATTGTCAATTTCATTTTCATACTATAGCATAGCTGTCCCCTTCATACTTTCCTAGTCAATTCATTATCTCCTACTTTTGGAAAGCCTCAAGTTAGGCCCTGTTTTTTTCCATATGTTTTAAGGAAAGAAGTAAGATCTGCTCTTATGTCTGACATACACTGATGTATTTGATTGGGGTTGCTTTTACCGGCAGTGTGTGTGTGTGTGAGTTGGCTGATTCTCTCTGTAGGCCTATATGTCCATTCAGAAAGTTTGCTAAATGAACCTGTCTGGATCTCTTTAATAAGAATGTGATCTCGTTGAAGAATATATGCCGCTGCCATCGATTGACCGCAGCCTCAGGGTTTGTGATAATAATGAAATGTCATGATGTCAACAGTGTAATGGCTTGTTCAACTATGTACTAAGAAGCATATCTACCGACAGTATTGGGTGAGAGACAGCTGTATTAGTGTGTGTGTGAGACTATCAGTCTAGGACAGTGTGTTTGTGCTCGCGCCAATCCGTGCTGCTGTTAGCTAGAGGAGAAGAGTCTGACACTGTTACCGTTCACTCTCTTTCAGCTTACATAACCACAATAGCCATTTTCACCTCTCTCCCAAATGACCCTCCTGTCCTGAGCTCCTCCCTCTGTTCCCTTGGCCTGCCTGCCTGGGTATTCACATCATGTGGCGTCATAATACTGGGGCTCAATGCTCTAAATTCTCTGGATTCTATTACAAAAGGTTTTGAGTGCATGCTAGAGCTTTGTGTCGGGTGTGTTTGGTCACACTAAGTGCAGTTCGTTGGAGGACATATCTGCCTCATGTGGGTCAGTCAGAAACATCAGAGAAACACGGTGTAGATGACATAGATCTCTCTCAATGTAGAGCAGGAATACTTGTGGAATTTACTATTGAACGATTGTCTCTTTTTTATTTTATTTTATTTTACCTTTATTTAACCAGGCAAGTCAGTTAAGAACAAATTCTTATTTTCAATGACGGCTTAGGAACAGTGGGTTAACTACCTGTTCAGGGGCAGAACGACAGATTTGTACCTTGTCAGCTCGGGCGTCCAACGATCTAACCACTAGGCTACCCTGCCGCCTCTAATTAGGCATTGTCTATTTTCTGCATAAGCATTGATAATATTGTCCTTCACCTTTTCCTATATGCTATACAGGGCATTTCCTGTAAGTTATAACTTTATTGATTCTTGATTCTTATATCTAATTTATTTGTGTGGACTGTATGTTGATTGACAGGCGCTGGGCGGGTCCCAGGTGAAGCTGTCTGATGGCTCAGTGAAGACGGTAAGCACGGCGACAGCGGCCCACCTGTCCAAGCCGGCCACGACCATGCTTAGGATGACGGGCGGAGTCATCACAGCCACTAGCTCCACCCCCAGCGCTGTCTCCACCGCCGCTGCCACGGCAACTGCCAGTCAACCGGTGAGTGGGAGGAGTTTGGGGTTACCTCTGAATAGACCCTGTATTAGAACAAGATTATCTGGTCCTTTATGGAACCAAGAAGCTTCTCTTCCTGATCCCCATTTTGAAACTCCGCTCTTCCAGAACTGTTCATTAGAATCTTAGCGTCTTGCCAGAGAGAAATGTGTTCCATTTTTTCAGCTAGAACTCCCTAAACCCAATGGCCTAGCTTTATCAGTCCGCCTCTTCATTTCAATGAATGGGATTTATCATTGAAGGGGAGCACAGGGCTGTGGACCCTAACATATTATGAAAGAGTTATGAAACTAGAAAGGTGTATTACCCATAGTTTGTATCATTCTTTCTCTCTAAAAAAGTTGTTTTTCTCAGTGTATTTATTTCATACACAGACTGAAACCATGTGGTGATATTTCGGGCAATAAAACTGTGTGAATCTGTCTGTTTGTGTCTGTGTAACTACATCTTCACGAATGCCAGCTGTTTGTGGTTGTATGGTTCAAGGTAGCGGAGGTGTCCGTTCAGGCCAAACCTGTATCCCACGCTGTCCTGGTGGCAGCCAACCAGGCAGCAGTCATCAACGCCGCAAAGAACGCCAGCGCCGCTAACGCCGTGACCATGGCAAGGAACACCACGGCTGCCATTACCATGGCAAAGAAATCCACGGCAACCTCCGTTACCATGGCAAAGAGCGCCGCCGGTTTGGTAACCATGCAGAAGGGCGCCACGGCGCCAACTGTCACCTTGGCAAAGGGTCCCACTACCTCTGGCACCGTTGTTACCGTTGCTAAGAGCATTACCAACATGCACGTCATCAGCATGGCCAAAGGGGCGGGTTCTATGGTAGTGGGTGTGCCCAAGAGCGCCAGCACGTCATTGGTCAGTGCGGCATCGCTGTTCAGTGGGATGGTGGCAGGGGGAGGAAAGACTGCTGCTACCCTATCAGGTAGGAAGAGAATTTCTCTTATGTTGTTTGAGAGAGTGGATTGCTGCTATTTTGGGACAGGTCTTTTTTCTCAGTAGGATCACCTGTGTAAAAACAAAGCATAGATTTAAAATAAATAGATACTTTAAGTGGCCAAATGCCCCATCCAGGCTAAGAGTTGTCTCCTGTGCTCTGGTCTTGTCCAGGTATGCTGAAGATCCACTCTGGCGGGTCCAGCTCCCAGCAGACGGTGCTGACCGTCCCTGCCAACCAGCCCAAACAACTGGGGGTGGGCACGGGCACAGGAGGTGTACAGACCATACACATGCCCGTCAACAGAGGTAAGTCAGTCCATCCATGGTAAATTATTCCATAATATAGTAATCAATCCATCAGACAATCCAGCGTTTTTCCTGACATGTATTTTTCAGACAGTGACACAAAGGCCCAAGCAGCATATGACTCTTCTACAGAGTATCTGACATCTATTGAAATCAATAGAAAACCAGGTAGACAGACTTTCACAGCACCCGCTGAGGACTAGAGAGCAGAAGTCTGTGTGCTGTGCGATTCTACTTATTCCCCAGATCCAGACAAAGTACATGATGTGGGCAGGGCCTGGGAGACGGAGATATGCACTTCGGTGGGCTGGGGGGGCAGGTGTGTTGCGATATTAAAACTCCTCGCACACAGACACACACACACACAGTGCACCTGGGCTTTGAATGAACTGGCTCACACACTGTGTACTGAGGAAAAGGTCTAGCCATCAGCTGAGCTCCAGGCCTACATGTGTGAATATAGAGGTTTTGGTGCGAAGTCATGAGAGCCAGAAAAGCAGTCACCTTCACAGCTAAAGTCACTGTTTTATTCATTATACAATCAGTATTAATGTGTGAGTTTGTTCTTGTTGTCCCCTCGTGTGTGTGTGTGTGTGTGTGTGTGTGTGTGTGTGTGTGTGTGTGTGTGTGTGTGTGTGTGTGTGTGTGTGTGCGTGTGCGTGTGTGTAGTAGTCCAGTCCAGCTATGTGTCTAAAGGGCCAGCTCCCAGTAGTAGTTCCACTCCCTCCCCTGGAGCAGGAGTGGCTGCAGCTGGATTCTCCCCCAGTCCTGCTGCTGCTGCCCAGGCCTCGCCTTCCCCCTCCCTCACCCTGCCCCTGGCCCAAGGTGAGAGGAGCACCATTCGCCTCCCTCTCTCTTGCCTCTCCTTCAACATCCTCCTGTCCCTCCTTCATTCCTCTCTGTGGGTGGCCCTCCCTTAATGTTTCGGCTAGGCGAGCCGAACAAGTTTTCTCGCATACTCCCGTAAAAGACCTTCGCTTGAAAAACGAGAAAAAAGTGGCAATACTTCTGTTTGTCCATTTTGAGACGCCGTAGCCAGCATACACTCAGAATTAATCTAAGATGACTCAAGAAATCTGTCATGAATTTTGACGTTTTTGTCGAGGAGATCTTAGTAACGCAATTTTGCAATTGACTAGGATGTTTAGTGTAGTATTTCTCAAGTGAAAAAATGTGCATGCTGGCGAGTCGTCTCAGGCACTTTTATTTTTATTTGATTTCACTTTTATTTAACAAGTCAGTTAAGAACAAATTCTTATTTACAATGACAGACTACCAGAAGGCCTCCTGCGTGGACGGGGGCTGGGGTTAATAATAAATAAAATGATAAATATAGGACAAAACACACGTCACGACAAGAGAGACAACACTACATAAATAGAGACCTAAGATGACAACATAGCAAGGCAGCAACACATGACAACACAGCATGGTAGCAACACATGACAACACAGCATGGTAGCAACACATGACCACAACATGGCAGCAGCACGACATGGTAGCAACACAAAACGTGGTACAAACATTATTGGGCACAGACAACAGCACAAAGGGCAAGAAGGTAAGAGACAACAATACATCACACAAAGCAGCCACAACTGTCAGTAAGTGTCCATGATTGAGTCTTTGAATGAAGAGATTGAGATTAAACTGTCCAGTTTGAGTGTTTGTTGCAGCTCGTTCCAGTCGCTAGCTGCAGCGAACTGAAAAGAGGAGCGATCCAGGGATGTGTGTGCTTTGGGGACCTTTAACAGAATGTGACTGGCAGAATGGGTGTTGTATGTTGAGGATGAGGGCTGCAGTAGATATCTCAGATAGCGGGAGTGAGGCCTAAGAGAGTTTTATAATAAGCATCAACAAGTGGATCTTGCGACTGGTATACAGAGATGACCAGTATAGAGTAGAGGTCGACCGATTATGATTTTTAAACCGATTATTGGAGGACCAAAACAGCCGGTACCGATTAATCGGCCAATGTTTTATTTATTTATTTGTAATAATGACAATTACAACAATACTGAATGAACACTTATTTTAACTTAATATAATACATCAATAATATCAATTTAGCCTCAAGTAAATAACGCAACGTTCAATTTGGTTTAAAAAAGCAAAAACAAAGTGTTGGAGAAGAAAGTAAAAGTGCAATATGTGCTATGTAAGAAAGCTAACGTTTCAGTTCCTTGCTGTTCCTTGTTACATTAGCCTCATCTCGGGAGTTGATAGGCTTGAAGTCATAAACAGCGCAATGCTTGACGCACAACGAAGAGCTGCTGGCAAAACGCACTAAAGTGCTGTTTGAATGAATGTTTACGCGCCTGCTTCTGCCTACCACCGCTCAGTCAGATACTTAGATACTTGTATGCTTGTATGCTCGGTCAGATTATATGCAATTGCAGGACACGCTAGATAATATCTAGTAATATCATCAACCATGTGTAGTTAACTAGTGATTATGATTAATAGTTTTTTATAAGATAAGTTTAATGCTAGCTAGCAACTTAACTTGGCTTACTGCATTTGCATAACAGGCAGTCTCCTTGTGGAGAGCAACGAGAGAGAGGCAGGTCATTATTGCGTTGGACTAGTTAACTGTAAGGTTGCAAGATTGGATCCCCCGAGCTGACAAGGTGAAAATCTGTCGTTCTGCCCCTGAACAAGGCAGTTAATCCACCGTTCCTAGGCCATCATTGAAAATAAGAATGTGTTCTTAACTGACTTGCCTAGTTAAATAAAGGTACAAAAATATATATATATATTTTTTAATGGGCAAATCGGCGCCCAAAAATACAGATTTCCGAATGTTATGAAAACTTGACATCGGCCCTAATTAATCAGCCATTCCGATTAATCGGTCGACCTCTAGTATAGAGTGCAGTGATGTCTCCTATAAGGAGCATTGGTGGCAAATCTGATGGCCGAATGGTAAAGAACATCTAGCCGCTCGAGAGCACCCTTACCTGCCGATCTATAACTTACGTCTCCGTAATCTTCTGAATCAAGGTTAGTTTGGCAGCTGGGGTGAAAGAGGAGTGATTACGATATAGGGAACCAAGTCTATGTTTAACTTAGCCTGAAGCTTTGATATGTGCTGAGAGAAGGACAGTGTACTGTCTAGCCATACTCCCAAGTACTTGTATGAGGTGACTACCTCAAGCTCTAAACCCTCAGAGGTAGTGATCACACCGGAGAGGGGCATTCTTCTTACCAAACCACATGCCCTTTGTTTTGGAGGTGTTCAGAACAAGATTAAGAGTAGAGAAAGCTTGTTGGACTCTAAGAAGGCTTTGTTGTAGAGCGTTTAACACAAAATCCAGGGAGGGGCCAGCTGAGTATAAGACTGTATAATCTGCATATAAATGGATGAGAGCACATCCTACTGCCTGAGCTATGTTGTTGATGTAAATTGAGAAGAGCGTGGGGCCTAGGATCGAGCCTTGGGGTACACCCTTGGTGACAGGCATTGGCTGAGACTGCAGATGTTCTGACATTATACACTGCACTCTTTGAGGGAGAGGTAGTTAGCAAACCAGGCCAAAGACCCCTGAGACACCAATACTCGTCCCACAAGAATGGAGTGGTCTTCCGTATCAAAAGTTTGGCCAATTCAATAAAAGTAGCAGCACAACATTGCTTAGAATCAAGGGCAATAGTGACATCATTGAGAACCTTTAAGGTTGCAGTGACACATCCGTAAACTGAGCAGAAACCAGATTGCATACCAGAGAGAATACTATAGACATCAAGAAAGCCAGTCATTTGATTATTGACAAGTTTTTCCAGCACTTTTGATAAACGGGGCAAAATAGAAGACCTATAACAGTAAGGATCAGCTTGATCTCCCCCTTTAAATAAAGGACGAACAGTGGCTGCCTTCCAAGCAATGGGAACCTACACAGAGAGGAGAGACAGGTTTAAAAGGTCAGAGAGAGGCTTGGTGATGTCAGGGGCAGTAACTTTAAAGAAGAAAGGGACTCTAAACCATCTGACCCAGATGTTTTTTGGGGGTCAAGTTTAAGGAGCTCCTTTAGCACCTCAGACTCAGTGACCGCCTGCAGGGAGAAACTTTGTAGCGGGGCAGGGGAAAAGAAGGAGAAGCATTGGGGATAGTCGCATTAGAAGGGGTTGTAGATGAGGAAATGTTGGATGGGCAAGGAGGCATGGCTGAGTCAAATAGAAATCCTGACTTAATGAAGTGGTGATTAAAGAGCTCAGCCATGTGCTTCTTGTCGGTAACAACCACATCATCAATTTAAAGGGACATGGGCAGCTGTGAGGAGGAGGGTTTATTCTCCAGGTCTTTAACCATTTTCCAGAACCCCATGGGGTTAGACCCACAGAGAGAGAACTGCTCCTTAAAGTAACTAACTTTGGCCTTCCGGATAGCCTGAGTGCACTTATTTCTCATTTGCCTGAACAAGACTCAGCTGTATGCGAGCCTTTCGCCAAATGCGATTCTTGAGGTGGTGTAACTCTGCAAAAAAACGGTCGAACCAGGGCTTGAACCTGTTTTTAATTTTCTTTGTGGGGACATGTTTGTTAACAATACCACTGAAAATATGAAAAAAATAAGGTCCAAGCGTCTTCGACAGAGGGGATCAAGCTGATTCTATACCAAGTTACAGAGGCCAGGTCATGAAGGAAGGCTTGATCATTAAAAACATTTAGCAAGCGTCTATGACAAATCAGGACAGGTAATTTCACTGAGCAGCCATTAAGAACAGAGGCTGTAAAGCAGTGATTTCTGAAGTCATTACAGAAAACACCAGACCGATACCTATCAAGATTATTTGTGAGGATAACATTGAGGAGAGTAGCCTTTTCTGGGTGTTTGGAGTCATACCTCGTGGGATTGGTAATAATCTGAGAAAGATTTAGGGAGTCCCATTGCTTTAGGACTTTGTCAGGTGGTTTAAGCATGTCCAAATTGGGGCTGGCAACAGTAGATGGGCCAGGGTGTACATTCACATTTCAGGATATCATTAACAATCAAGGCACGGCAGAGGACAGGGAGAGCTCTGCAGTGTTGGTTTATGACATTTGAATGTGCATTAGATGGCAACAAGATCATATTGAACTGCAATTTCATCAGGTAACATGAATACAAAGCCAGCGAGAGGTGGTTAGAATGGGATGGGAGGCCAAAAGTCTGTGTAACCAATAGAGAGTCAGAGTCCCAGGTGTGGAAACAAACACAGTCTTTCCCACGGTTGGGTGAACATGAAAGTTCATAGTCAACAAAGCATGCAGGAGTCATGGGGCAACTAGCAAAATGCACGAGAAAAAATATATATAACGACTTGGGGACATCCATTGTAAGTTTATAGTCACTCGCCACAGCAGTGCCTGTGTGCTTGAGGTGAGCGAAAGCTCGGGAGAGAGGGGGGAGTGTGGTGGGGGTACCTGTACCAGACAGGTGGAGACATGCCAGGGCAGACGGTGAACAGAGAGGGGGGAGTGCAGTGGGGGTACCTGTACCAAACAGGAGGAGACAACCAGGGCAGACAGTGAACAGATCACCAGGTGGAATCCAAGCAGCAGGCAACAGTAATAGGTGTCACACCCACTTCGGATAATCTTTTATTTCCGGAGGCAGATTTATTGTAGAAAATGCCAGTGGATGGTCACTGAACATTTTTCAAAGGTCTCTGGATTTGGGTGGGGTAGCCTGTGAGACTCCTGCCATTTGTTGGGCTCAAAGGCTTCAACACCTCTCACTTCACACCTCAGTTCTACTTGAAGTCATACCTGGTCTTTCTCAGTTCCAGGTTGGATGGTGTCCTCTGGTCTCTGCTGTTCGTTTGCCAGAGAACCCTCTGTATAGCTTGGAAAAATGAATCTTTGGTAGTAGTAATCCTTCCAGGTAATTTTGTCCAAAATTAGGTTGTAGGTTTGGAGTTTTGATCTGGAGTGAAGGTCATGCTGTGGAGGGTAGCATCTTGTATGTCCCCGCCGAAAAATCCAAGTTTATCTAACTCCAAATCTATCTTTTTGTATAAAAAAAACATGTTGAAAAATGCGATAGCTCACATGCAGCTATGTCTCTCCCTCCCTTCCTTTTACTTCATTGACTAATCCCTACTGTTGACCAATCGGCAACGAGGGGTCGTAGACTTCGGCTTGCCGAAGAACCCTTGCCAAAGTCCAAAACGAACAAAAACGTCACAAAATGTTGTCATAAATGGTTAAATAAAGGTTAAATAGAAATAAATAAAAAATGATATACACACAAGCTGTTACAAGCGGTTTCGGCTGGGAAGAGCCCGGTCGCCCCTTAGCCTTCCCTTCTCTTTCCTCCACACATTCAGCTCTCCATCTCTCCTTTTCACCTCACGTTTCTACCACTTAACAATTCCCCCACTTTTTACACTTCCACTCTCTCCCCCTTCTTCCTCATACCCCGGTCCTTGTAAAGGTTGCATTTAGTCTTGTTTGTATTTTGAGCCCCATCACGTTCTCTGTATCTCCCGTCTCCTCTACAGTGAAGACAGAGCCAGGAGTCTGTACACCCGTCTCTGCTACACCTGCCCCGTCGCCCCCTGTAACAGCCCCTGTTGCCTTCTCCACCCATGTAGCTGCTCCTCCCACTGCCTTCGCCTCGGTCAAACTGGAGCAGGGGGCCGACACCAGCTCACACCAGCACGTCGAGGTCATCAAGTAAGGACAACTCGGGTGCAATATGAGTTATTTCAAAGGGGTCCCAGGAGAACCTGAACTAAGCTAATTCCACATCAGTAACACTATAAATGGCGTTGGCCGTTGGCTAACAAGTAAGGACTACTTAGATATATCTCAGACAAAACAGTATATGCTATGAAAAGGACGGGCTATTGGCGAACAACGAAGCACCAAACTGTTAGCATAGCAGCACTAGCATTGTTCTACACCACAGAAGCAAAGTGGGCTATTGGATGTGGATGGTTTGGGCACTACACCCAGACCTATGGGTTTGCTTGAGAGTCTGTTGGTGTCTTGCGTGTGGTAATGTGTTTGTGCCTCTCCTGGCTCCTCAGCACGGAACACATAGAAACCCTCATGCAGCTGCTCACTGCCGTGGTGAAGAAATCCCCCCTCATCGTACCAGAGAAGAGTAAGCTCCCTTCCTCATTTTCTTTGTTCTCACTCCTGATTCTCTTTACATCCATTCTTCTTAGACCAGGTGGCATGTAAATAAAGCTCGAGTGAGACGGATGGGATGTTAAACCGGTGTCCTGACTCTGTGGTCATTACAAATCCCATGCCACTTATCGCAAGACTAGGGGTGTTAAAAGTCCCAACCTGCTCCCATTTCTCATTCTTAATTGGCGTATCACTCCTCACCTCTCCACCATGCTATCTAATGTGTGGTGAGCGTTCGGGCACATAATGGTCATCGGTGCATCACCCGAGTGGTTGCCACACATTGGTGGTGGATGAGGTGAGTTTCCCCCTTACGATGTAAAGTGCTTTGAGTGCCTTAGTTGGTAGAATTGCGCTATATAAATCCAATCTCCTTAGTATTATTATTATGTAGATAGTGTATGCTGTGTGTTGTCTGGTTAATATTGTGTTGTATTGTTCAGCCGAGGACTCCCATCCGTTCTGTGCAGTGTCTACTGAGCAGTATTACTCCTGGAACATTGGGAAACGCAGGGCAGCAGAGGTAAAGATTGTTTGTTTGTGTTGTTGGCTGTGTGTTTGTTAGTCTGGCTGTACAACATGTGTAAACATGTCAGTGTTCATTAGTGTTGTTTATGCGTGTGTTTACACGTGACTTTGACTCTGCATATTTTCTGCTAACCTCATGTCTCCCTGTCCAGTCGGATTCTTCTCTCTCTCTATTTTTGCCCCGTCATCATCCTCCTCTTTCATCTCTACAAAATACACACACACGTTTACCCCAGATGCTGCCTAGAGCCCCTGTAAACCCATTATCTATGGAGACAGTCTAGACTGGTTTTCTTCTCTCTATCTGACAGTCAGTCTCTCAGACAGCAGTGTTCTATGCTGCCTGCCCCAGAGCCCAGACTTATTCTACCCAGGAAAATAGTATGATGATTATGAGGTTAATGGTCCACCCGAGGCTTACTACTGACTCTGTTATGGTAACTCATATTTCCTATGAACTCATAAAGGAGGTTCAGAGGGAGTAATGCCCGAAGACACCCTGGAGAGGGCTGGCTCTGTGCTATCTAGCTAAAATCCAATTTGTTAAAATCCTCTGTTTAGTCCATATCAACAGACTCCATGTGATTAATATGCTAAATAATATTTGAGTGCCAGGTGCTGAAAGAGAATAAAGGGAGATTTCTGAGAATTGTGAGGAATCAGAGCTGTCATTCGTCTATTAATTGTATTGTACTGTATTGTCTTCTGACCCATGTTTTACATTGTGATTGTCATTAATAAAGACATTAGGAAAGAAAAAAGCAAACAGAGCTATGTCCATTATAATGTGCAAAGTGTGTTGACTGTTTTGTATTTACTATGTATATACACGTAACTGCCAAAATAAAGGAAACACCATCATAAAGTGTCTTAATAGGACGTTGGGCCACCACAAACCAGAACAGCTTCAATGCATCTTGGCATAGGTTCTACAAGTATCTGGAACTCTACTGGAGTGATGTGACACCATTCTTCCTCGAAATTCCATTATTTGGTGTTTTATTTGATGGAAAACTCTCTCAGGTACCGCTCCAGAATCTCCCATAAGTGTTCAATTGGGTTAATATCTATTGACTTGCTCAGCATTTTTATACATGACCCTAAGCATGATGGGATGTCAATTGCATAATTAACCCAGGAACCACATCTGTTTGGAAACTTTCAAACTTTTTGTATCCCTCATTTACACAAGTTTTTCCATTATTTTGGCAAGTACCTGTGTGTTGATTTGAGTGCACTTGAAATAAAGTTGATATGGTTGTCTCATTGTAGCTCCAGCGTGCGGTAGCAGTGAAGCGTGTGGTCCAGGATGTATTGGAGCGCTGCCCCCGTCTGCAGGCCCTCACCCCCCCTAAGACCAGAGAGGTGGTCCAGTGGTGCCGACAGAGAGGCTACACACCCCCGGACCCCGAGCCCCTACGCAGCAGCAGGCCTGACGAAGGAACCATAGAGGACATCCTCACACAGATAGACAACGAACCAGGTAGAGTGTGGGTGGGGGAAGGTGAAGAGGGCTGTTGTGTGTGTGAGAGAGAGAGACAGAGACAGAGACAGAGACAGAGAGAGAGCATGCCTCTAACTCTATTATGTGGCATTTTGTAACCTTTTTCAATGTACTGTGTTATTAGTGCTAGTATGCAGGCCTGCCTGGTATTCACAGGCAGTCCTAATTAATTCTGCCTATTGTTCCTGTTCCTGCGTGGAGGAAAAAGGAGGCCTCTAGCCTGAAGAGTCACACACCAGGCTGAGAGCCCGAACAGCCAAGCTCTGTTCTTTGCTCTGATTGCTATGGCCCAAATGCACACACTCTTTGGCTCTCTCTCTTTCATACACTCTCTCTACCTCACTCACTCTCACTGTCTTTCTCTGCATGTCTAAATACAAAGTTAGGAACAGATGTGCTCAGCCTTCACACCTGTTTAAAGCTCTCACCTGTTTAAAGCTCTCACCTGTTAGCCTATTTTCGGACGGTTATTTTCAAGATGTAATTCATATAAAGAGCAAGGAAGTTTTTATTTACGGTACACCAAAGTTGTTTATTTACATTTCTCTAAATTGTCCATTTATCTTGATTCAACCTCTGTCCTTCAACTCCTTCTATGGAGTACAGAGCAATATACACTGTGTACAAAATGACTGACCAGGTGAAAGCTATGATCCCTTATTCAATCAGTGTGGATGAAGGGAGGGAGAATACATTTTTTTATCTGAGAGACAACAATTGAGACATGGATTGTGTATCTGTGCCGTCCAGAGGGTGTACGGATAGAGAAAATAGATTGAGAACATTCTCGGTTTTTGGAACCTCTACCTTTGTGTGTGTGTTAACTTGTGTGTATACATCATTGTCTAGAGTGCCCCTCTACCCTGGGTAGCTGTGAGGAGTTGGTCCAGCGGTTGGAGCAGCTGCAGACCCTGCTGAAGACTGAGCCAGAGGATGATGATGATGATGAAGTCCTAGACATCATCAGTGTGACCCCGCCCTCTCAGAAGTTAAAGGTCAAAGAAGAGGAACAGGAAACGGACCCCGAGCCCAAGTACTTCCTGGCCCCATGCCCCTCGGCCCAGTTTGTCAGCGAAACAGCCCAACAGGTGAGGAGCTACATTGCCTTGCATAAGTATTCACCTCCCTTGGCGTTTTTCCTATATTGTTGCATTACAACCTGCAATTTAAATAGATTTTTATTTGGATTTCATGTAATGGACATACACAAAATTGTCCAAATTTGTGAAGTAAATTGAAAAAAATAACTTCTTTAAAAAAAAAAACTGGTGCGTGCATATGTATTCACCCCCTTTGCTATGAAGCCCCTAAATAAGATCTGGTACAACCAATTACCTTCAGAAGTCATATAATTAATTAGATAAAGTCCACATGTGTGCAATCTAAGTGTCACATGATCTGTCACATGATCTCAGTATATATACACCTGTTCTGAAAGGCCCCAGAGTCTGCAACACCACAAATCAAGGGGCACCACCAAGCAAGTGGCACCATGAAGATCAATGAGCTCTCCAAACAGGTCAGGGACAAAGTTGTGGAGAACTACAGATCAGGGTTGGGTTATAGAAAAATATCAGAAACTTTGAACATCCCACAGAGCACCATTAAATCCATTATTAAAAATGGAAAGAATATGGCACCACAACAAACCTGCCAAGAGAGGCCCCCAACCAAAACTGACGGACCAGGCAAGGAGGGCATTAATCAGAGAGGCAGCAAAGAGACCAAGGACTACCCTGAAGGAGCTGCAAAGCTCCACAGCGGAGATTGGAGTATCTGTCTATAGGACCACTTTAAGCCGTACACTCCACAGAGCTGGGCTTTACTGAAGTGGCATTGCTTAGAGAAAAAAATAGGCAAACGTGTTTGCCAAAAGGCATGTGGGAGAGTCCCCAAACATATGCAAGAAGGTACTCTGGGTCAGATGAGACTAAAATGGAGCTTTTTAGCCATCAAGGAAAACGCTATGTCTGGCGCAAACCCAACACCTCTCATCACCCTGAGAACGCCATCCCCACATTGAAGCATGGTGGTGGAAGCATGCTGTGGGGATGTTTTTCATTGGGAGGGACTGGGAAACTGGTCAGAAGGAATGATGGATGGTGCTAAATACAGGGAAATTCCTGACTGAAACCTGTTTCAGTCTTCCAGAGATTTGAGACTTGGACAGAGGTTCACATTCCAGTAGGACAATGACCCTAAGCATACTGCTAAAACAACACTCGAGTGGTTTAAAGGGAAACATTTAAATGTCTTGGAATGACCTAGTTTACATATGTGAAAGCCCAGACCTCAATCCAATTTAGAATCTGTGGTATGACTTAAAGATTGCATGTACACCAGCAGGAAGCCATCCAACTTGAAGGAGCTGGAGCAGTTTTGCCTTAAAGAATGGGCAAAAATCCCAGTGGCGCGATGTACCAAACTTATAGAGACATATCCCAAGAGACTTGCAGCTGTAATTGCTGCAAAAGGTGGCACTACAAAGTATTGACTTTGGGGGGGGTGAGTAGTTATGCACGCTCAAGTTTTCCGTTTTTTTGTAGAGCAATAAAAAATATTTTGCATCTTCAAAGTGGTAGGCATGTTTTGTAAATCAAATGATACAACCCCCCCAAAAAATCTATTTTCATTCCAGGTTGTAAAAGGCAACAAAATAGGAAAATTGCCAAGGGGGGTGAATACTTTTGCAAGGCACTGTATCTGGTCAGCACCGACAAATAAGGGCGTTGGTCGAAGTTGACCCTTACTTAGGATTGCACAACTTTGATCCTCCATGGCCACAGTGTGTGCTGGCTTTTCTTCTTGCCATATAAGTATACCGATTTAGACCTGGGAGGAAACCAAGTATGTGCACTTTGCAGTGAAATACAATCCTCAGTGGACAATTGTCCTTTGCAGACTAGAGGTTGGCTATGAAAGTTGATAAGCACCTAAAAATCGGCAGCTTTCGCAGCGCTGTATTAAGATGCTAGAGGATTGTGGGATGAGGATAAGCCTGGAAAAAGAGTGTAAAAATATACACTCATAGCATCAGCACAACTGTGTAAAGTATCTTCTGGTAACAAGACACAGCATCTCCTAACTTAAGTCTCACTCCTTCGCTCTCCCTTCTCCCCTAACCCTCTCCTTTCTCCATCTCTCTCAGATTGGCGTGGCCTTTCAGCAGGTGGAGGTGGAGAAGAATGTTTTTGCTCCAGTGATCGAGGCCATGATTCTCAAGGTTAGTTACTCCGGATGCCTCAAACACAAGAGAGCATAATGAACAATGAGAATGAAAGCCGGCCTCACCTAAAGATAGGCATCATTCACGAGATTGACAATACATTTTTCCTATGTCCCTCTGTGCACCAGTCTTTGTTCTTGTTCTGATATAAGATGTTCTGTGATGTTGTGTAGATTGTAGGTTATGATAAGTGTTTCTGTCTTCTGTAGGCGACAGAACAGTTTGCTAGTGACATCCTGAGAGAAGCTCTGGCTGGAGCCCACGTAAAATCCCACCAGAACAGGTGAGACAACCTCATTTTCCCATTGCACACTGAGCTGGTATACTAACCACTGAGAATGTATTATATTTGTCCCTATTAAATACACTATTAGGTCAATGAATATCTTCCTGATGTGTCCTCAGGGCTCCCAGAGAGATCACAGCCATAAACATTCACCAGGCGTCCAGCAGCATCCCCACATGTGACTTCCTCACCAACACGCACATGGGCTACATGACCAAGGAGGACTGATTACACACAACCTTATACACAACCTAACTAAGAACAACGGCCACTCAGACTGAGAGAGATACATGCACACTAGCTACTAGGGCTGGGAATTACCAGGGACCTCACGATACAATATTTATCATGATACTTACGCGCCGATACGATATGTATTGCGATTCTCACAATTCTATATGTATTGCAATTCAATACTGTGATTTCATTGCGATTTGATGTTCCAAACATATTGCTCACCATATGTCTGCTGCCGAGGGACAGGAGAGAGCCATGAGAACGAGTTTTTAGCATGGAAATAAAAGTGATGAAAACAAATTGGCTCCCTATTTAAAAAGAAAATGAAGAACAAACTCTGAAGGAAAAATGCTAAGAGTTTTGGTGCAGGTTACAGACAGCTAATTGTCAAAACGATACGATATATCATCAGAAATAATGTCCCAATATGTAACTGTGTCGATATTTCCCCCATCACTACTGGCTACTCACATCAGTCTCACTAGCTGAGAGACGGGCAGTAAGAGCTGCAGAACGAGCATATGGACCTGCCTCTGGGGTTAAACTGAACTGTCGGGCCTGCAGAAGAACACAACAGAGAAACAGTCCGAGCGCTGCAGGAATGCTCCGACCTTCCCTGGAAGACCATCTCACCAACCGACATTTTAAACCATTAGTCAGCTACTTTTCATATCTCAGTATCATAAAGTAGAATCAAGAACACAGACAACACCAAACACCTGGGTGGAATTCAGGACTCCACAACCTTCTGAACATTAAGATATGACATGATCTCTAAACCCTTAGCAGAGTCCAAAACGTGTACATTTCCTCCAATAGTTCTAGAATACTGGACCGTTGGCTTTCATCGTTTTCCAATTATCAGCGCTGCTCAGGCTATTTCTCCAACCGTCGCCACGTTCAAATGAATAGCGGGAGCCATGTTGGTCGGGAATTTGGGGGAGGTGCGCAGTCAGGCTGTGCATCCCCTGCGGATGGTGGTCGTAGATCCAGATGCGGCACAGTGGGCCGCAGGACTATCGCGTCTCTGCGTCTGTGGACTCTGAATTAGCTTTATATTGTTATGGGGTCCCCACTCCCCTGACATTTTAGTGATAGAAAATGGGGTCCCCGTTGGTATACCGTTGCTTTACTCTATATGACGACAGATCAGTATATCTGTTCTACTCAATAAACAGTATTTATATAACGCTGTGCCCTACTGAATGCGACCCCGGGGATCAATCATAACATACCTGGCTTAACCGTTTCTTTCATAATCTGTTTGTATAACTGGTTTACCGGACAGTCAGACTAATGTACTGTATCCACTGACTTAATCACAGCTGGGCTCAGTCTGGTCCCTTTAAAGCACCACACAATGTGAGATAAACCTTTTATTGAACATTGTGGGTCTTAAACATTGTCGAATGCTTCAAAATAGATGTCTATGGGACAGTGTGTCTGGTGTCCTCTCTCTCACCTTGTAACAGGATTATGTGTGAATCAAATGGTTGAATTTTTCTCTCAAATGGCCACAACAATGCACGCCACTAGGCCAAATATGTGCTTTGATTGAAACTAAAAACATGTAGGCTGTGCTAGTTTGTTAACGCCATCTGCTCGAGAATTTGCTCGCTGGCCTAATTCAAAGCAACAGTGTAGGTTCCTTTGAAATTGTACCCTTATAACTCAAGAAGATGTAAATGCATATCCTCATGAAACTCCGTTGAGATCAAATGGTCGGGGTGCAAATGCCGCATAGAAGTGTCACCAGTAAAACTTGAAGAATTAACAGTCTTAATACCATTGTACTCTTCTGGGAAACAGTGTTCTTTTCATTCAGACAATTCAAGATTTAGAAATCAGAATGCAATTGGTTCAATTCTTTTCCATGAGGGATTTGTCCTGAATTGACTGAGTTGAACTGGAACAGGGCCCAATCCTGACTGTTGTGTTTGTGTCTAGACTGTTCTCAAGTGTCACATATCAGCCTGATCACAGATCTGTGTGTGTTTCAGCCGACTAAGCATGTATGCAATGACAACAATAGCCAGAGAAGTTGAGCTGAACATGCACATACAGATCTGGGACCAGGCTAGATGGATATGTCAATGAAGGAGTGCTATAACTTGAAGTGTTGGACAGTAGGGATGGAGGGGCCACATCTGTGTGAGTCCAAGGTTAACGTTGTGTTTTTTACTTGGTCCACTCCCCTCTGGAGTAGGGTTGACCGTCAGTTGTTGGTAAAGTGCATTTGTAATGTTATGTTTTCGATACAGTATGTATGTCCCTACCACTATGACTGTGTATTTGTGTACATTGTGTGTATGACTGACTCCAGTTTTTGTTTGTTCACTTCATATCAAGCCCCGCTACCAGCAAAGTCATTACTATGGTGTGTTAGAATGTGTTTGTGTGCATTATTTATGTTTTTTGTGTTAGTGTGTGTGTGTTGGGGTAAATGTGGTGTGAATATGGGTGTACTGTGTACCTGTATACGAGAGTGAGAGAAAGTTAAGGTGAATTAATGAAAATATCTTTGAATATGATGCATTTTGGATGTTGTGTGTACATGGTTGTTGGTGGACATTTAGCTTGTGTAGGAGTGAAGATGATAGGTGTTATGTTTCAGTATGAATCTGGTAAGTGTGTGGTGTGCTCACTCTAAACTGAGTGGTCACCTTGCCCGTTTGACCAAACTTTATGTATTGTAGAAATAATATCAATTGACCATTATATTTTCATTTTCCAGTGCACACCAAAAATATGATCAATATTCTTGTATTAAAATGGAAAACTTGTTTATAAAACTGTGGTTGTTTTTGAAGTGACTTAGCGTCTTGTTATCCCCCCTCCGCCCCAGGATGCCCTTTCCCGATTCCCTCACTCCCTCTTCCTCCCTCTATCTCTCTTTCTCTGAGAGCTTCTTCACACTTTTCAAAAAAATACAGTCGGCTACTCATATTACTCAAATGTAAACTTGCCTACTTGCTACATCTCACCCGCTTCCTCTGGAAGTAGAGCAGGACACTCGTCCGACCATTGCCGCCCTTGAAACAGGCCAGAGTAAACAGAATTGCTTCGTTGAGCCAACATTCCGACAGTATAAATGGTAATAGCAGAGCAATGTTTTTGAAGCAGCTGAAATGCATTGACATTTTTAGCTGAAATTGCAGTAACAGCCCGTTCCATTCATTTTCTAATAATAATCATATTTAGCGGATGCTTTAATCCAAAGTTCCATCCAGCTATGCATGCATATGATATCATACGGTTGGCCCCAGTTGGAATCAAACTCATAGCCCTTGGCGCTGCAAGTGCCATGGTCTACCAACTGGGCCACATTTTCTCCACCTCTCCCTCTCTCCTTTTAGCACAGCCTGTGTGATAGGGCTGCAGTAGATTTTGAGAGATTACAGGGTGCTGGACTGAGGAGGCTTTGGTGGGATGGTAGAATCAGATGGCAGTACTTTACATTCTCAGTGTGGCTCAACTCCCATGCCTCGCTCCCTTTTTTTATACACGAAAGGATCTGGTTCATTGAGGGATTAAACTCTTTAAGTAGTGGCCTTCTTTGACCCTCAAATATCACTTACTATTCTAGAAGCCAGAAACACAAAGGCACAGGTCACTGACAGAGCCCACCTTTGGACACATCAGAGCCAGTATTTTTTTAGATACCTAGGCAGGGATAGAGACAGCTAGGTTTCCATGTACTAGCCAGAATGACCCGACATGCAAACATCAGAGAGAGCCATGTTTGTCAACAGATGCTCCTTGTTATCATATTCTGTGATGGTATCAGAGCTGTGTGACATAATATGGTCATGTTCAGCATCGCAGCATTTGTTCCAATAGTGTTTTGCTCATTACTCTTAGATCAGGTTAGATTATATATTTAACTAGGCAAGTCAGTTAAAGAACATATTCTTATCCACAACGAAGGCCTAGGAACAGTGGGTTAACTACCTTGTTCAGGGGCAGAATGACCGCTTTTTACCTTGTCAGCTCGGGGATTCGATCTAGTAACCTTTCGGTTATTGGCCCAACGCTCTGACCACCTAGGCTAGATTAGAATAGATTGGGTTTGGTTTCTGTAAAATTTGGTTACTGTAAGGTTTGGTTACTGTAAGGTTAGGGCTGGGATAAAGGGACTGATCTGAAAAAGGGGTTATGCATCTGATCCTGTGGACCTTGTGTATAATTTCCAACAGGCTCCGTTAAACGAATAGATTGAAAAAACAGGTACCGAATTCAGTCATACAATGTACTGTAGTATTATGTGTTGTGTTGTTTCATTCTGTGGATCATGTTGATGGACCAGGGAAATTAGTCATTATTGCTTCCGATTTAGTTGCTGTGAGCATAGATTTTGTCATGAACTGCTTGTGCATGCAAAACCACACACACCTCATGGTGCTCCTCCACTGTTGTAAGATGTTACATAAAAGGGGAACAAAGAAAACATGGTGTGCCACTCGAGGGCTCCCGAGGGGCGCAGCAGTCTAAGGCAGTGCTCGAGGTGTCACTACATACCCTGGTTCAATCCTGGGCTGTATCACAACCGGCCTTGATGGGAGTCCCATAGGGTGGCGCACAATCTAACCCCCTCATGTTCACCCTGTTGGATAATGTGTCTAACCCCCTCATGTTCACCCTGTTGGATAATGTGTCTAACCCCCTCATGTTCACCCTGTTGGATAATGTGTCTAACCCCCTCATGTTCACCCTGTTGGATAATGTGTCTAACCCCCTCATGTTCACCCTGTTGGATAATGTGTCTAACCCCCTCATGTTCACCCTGTTGGATAATGTGTCTAACCCCCTCATGTTCACCCTGTTGGATAATGTGTCTAACCCCCTCATGTTCACCCTGTTGGATATTGGTTCACTATCTTAAGAATGAATCTGGTTTGTATTCATAAGGCATCTCCAGAGTAGGAGTGCTGATCTGCTTTGAGATCATGATGAGTGAGATTATATGGGGGATCCCAGATCAGCACTCCTACTCTGAGATGCTTTATGAATACGGCTCCTGATCAAATAAAACAGTTCACCATATAGATACTGTAGATATAAGATGGGTGTAGCAGAAACATCCACATCAATTGGACAAACAGAAGGTAAGAACCTAATATTCTTTTATTGTAATATACTGTACATTATATCATATTTCACTTTTATTTTCTGAAGCAGATTTACAAAATGAACGTATACACCAGAAACAACTATTTTCTCAATAGTTACCTACCAGTAATTGAATAGAAATGAAATAATTTTTGTTTTTTGTTTCCGTTAACAAAAATCAACACCCTTTCTGGACAAAGTGTAGTGTGAGCATACATTTCTTGTCATTTCAATAGATCCAACAGTATGTACAAAAATGATGTATTAACTTAAATCATTCCAAGTCAACAGGTGCATTACACATACCTGTACATACAGTACACACAAACACACATTACAGAGCAGCCGTGTTCTCTTGGAGTGTCTAACGGCAAAAAAGATTTCAAAGTAGTTGGTTTCATGCAAATTACATTTTCATAGCAATAGAACAGAATTGTAAAATGATTTATCTTGTTTTATGACATCTAGTTTCTCATTCACTCTCATCTCTGATTTACTATACTGGACGGTAAGCTAACTTTTCCTTTCTGGTTACATTAAAAAGATGTACATTCCTTTGCATAGATTTTGTTATAGTGTGGAATGGACAGAGAACATTCCCTAATTGGTTCTTTGGACTCCCCGTAACCAGTAGAAGGATTTGGAGAGTCTGTCATATGTTGAAGATTCTGGATCCGCTTTGAAAAACCGCAGAGGGGTTGGGAGAGAGCTTAGTCCTAACCAACTGCTCCTGCAAAAAGACAAACAACACATGGGTTATTCAAAGATGATCACAAGCAATGCAGGTCTTGTGCTGTTCAGATAGGATATGTGATATACACTCAGAGGCCAGTTTATTAGGTACACCACCCTGTTCACGAAAATGGTTCGCTCATACAGTGAGTCATGTGGCCATGGCTTGCTATATAAAGCAGGCATAGAGGCATTCAGTTACTGTTCGATTGAACATTAGAATAGGCCAAACAAATTACTTAAGCGACTTTGAGCGTGGTATGATCGTCGGTGACTGGCGCGCCGGTTCCAGTATCTCAGAAACGGCCGGCCTCCTGGGCTTTTCCTGCACAACAGTGTCTAGGGTTTACAGAGAACGGGGCGACCAACAAAACACATCCAGTCAGCGGCAGTCCTGTGGACGAAACCAGCTCATTGATGGGAGAGGTTGAAGGAGAATGTCAAGAAACCTGCAAGCTAACAGGCGGGCCACCAACAGACAAATAATGACGCATTACAACAGTGGTGTGCAGAACGGCATCTCGGAACGCACAACTCTTTGGTTCTTGTCATGGATGGGCTATTGCAGCAGACGACCACACTGGGTTCCACTCATATCAGCCAAAATCAAGAAGAAGCGGCTCCAGTGGGCACGCGGTCCCCAACACTGGACAATTGAGGAGTGGAAAAAACAATGCCTGGTCCAACGAATCCCGGTTCCTGTTGCGTCATGCTGATGGCAGAGTCAGGATTTGCCGTAAACAGCATGACTCCATGGACCCACCCTGCCTGGTGTCAACGGTACAGGCTGGTGGCGGTGGTTTAATAGTGTGCGGAATGTTTTCCTAGCACACATTAAGTCCCTTAATACCAACTGAGCAATTTTTGAACGCCACACCTTGTGAAATTCACCCCCCCCGAACAATTCAGGCTGTTCTGGAGGCAAAGGGGGATCTGGCCGGTACTAGATGGGTGTACCAAATAAACTGGGCACTGATGGTACGATAATATGAGAGGTGACTTGTTTGGTTGTGCAGTCATAGTGCATCAGCCCTCCTGTCAGTGGACTGGTAGACATAATTAATCACAGGAAATGCTACTGATGCTATTTTCTGAAAGAACATCCAGCCGGAACCTACATGAATGGAACTTCACTCAACCCTGAAATGAAGTATGCATGCTGCATCCATCAAGTAGCGTGTTCCAGGCTTGATATGATGATTAGATATGGATCTGCCTGTTCCAATGTAGCTGATTGGTAGTGGTACAATGGCCAAACGGAAGGTTTGTTTGGCAGAGTCGTAGTCTGTGTTCTCAGTAGCAGTCTCTTCAGCCAATGACAAATAGGATATGACTACTACTGTATTTGCTGGATGTGAGGCTGTGTCTGTACGTGAAATTTGTCAAACTTCAGCTTCGAAGTGTGTGCTTCAGTCTGTTTGCATATGTGTTTGTGTATCTGTGTGTATGTTCACCTCCTCCCACACACACTCTTTTCCACTCAGTATAGCAGCCAGGTCTGCCTCTCTCCTAAATGAGATTCACGCTGAAATGACTGCAAGCCACTGCATCGCATCACACTGGCAAAATGGCAAATAATCCCTTATTGCTCACTTTATCACTCTCTCTTCCTCTCACCCTTTCCATCCCTCGCTCTCCCTCCCTCCCTTGATATAACCCTGCTGGTTTGGCTCATGACAGTGGCTGTTGTCAGACACATCGTGGGAAAAGGGAAAAGTTCCAATTCAACCGAACAGGGGAACAGGAAAGAGAGAGAAAAAAGAGGAGCGGGTCTGGAGGGAGGGAGGGCGAAAGGAGAGATGATGAGAGTGAGGAAAGGGGTGCAAAGGGAGGTGATTTGCAGGATGCTTTGTGTCTTCACAGTTTGATCCTCTCTTTATGCAGCCCATTGTAAACCACATCCCCATTTCTCCCCTGTTTATCTGTTTCGGTACAAAGTGGGAAAAAACTCTTTATGTCACATTTAAAAGCTGAGGCAATGTTCTCCATCAGTGCTAAAAACAAGATTCTTAATGTCTCATGGGAGAAAACACTCTCAGTAGACGCATTGATGGGAACAGAATTTTAGGTCTAGGTGTTTACCAGAAACATTCATGGAGCACTCAGAAAGCTTGCATGTGTTTCAGAAATACATGGCTTGTAGCCTCTTTCTTAACTGTAAGGGTACTGCTAATTTGAAAAATATATATATACATTTTTAATCACTCCCTCTCATAATCAAGTTTATTGATTTTGGTTCCAGAAGCATAATGAGGACGACAGTATTAATTCCCTTGATGGGTGGGTGAATGCTATGAAAGCGGATCAACTTCTCAGAGGTTTATCAGCACACACTGTAATGGTACTAACCGCTCACTACCTGTATGCATGGCTCTGTGCACTATGCTCTAGTGTTGCCCGCATCCCCGGGGAAACGTTACACAGCTGTGCTTTTGTCTATCCATGACCTTGACGAGTCAATGAAAAATGTTTCCATTGACCCATCATGTCGATGGACAATACCCCGAGGTCTGTGTGTGTGTGTGGTCAGATGGCTTAGTGGGTTGGGGTGTCAATAATGACTTGGCAGTGTGTGGGGACTGGGACCGGAATATTTAATATAGATCCAATGGCTTTTGCGTCGTGTTGGCAGATTGCTCGGTGACCGATAAAAAGGATGGAGCACTAGGTCGTTGTTTGGGGTTAGAGGGGAGGTATTACTGAAGTAGAAGTTGATTGATGGGTTAGGGGGTGTACAGAGGGGGTGTCCAATATGATGACAATAGCCTGTAGTTGGTATCTGATGTCTACTTTTCTGGGCAGGAGATGGGGTTAAATCCTCTGCACCCAATTTGTACAACAGCTCTTACATCGTAGCCTACTGTGGTGTTGTACCTTTCCCTGCATGGACCCTGAACACACACACATCTCACCCTGTTTTCTGGGCCATGGTTATTAATAGACTATGACCTAGAGATGACATGTCTCATATTAAATCCTGTGGCCTGTCAAACACTGTTGGACTGGCCTTCTACAACACAGGTCCACCCAATCAGATTGAACAGAAAAACAAGTGTTCTTTTATTTTTATGCTCTCTACTTGTCAGTGTTCCAAACGGGACATTATTTGTCTTTTTCCCTAAACGTGCAAACGGCATCAGATAGAATGAATAGCAAGCGGCGTACTGGAATGACATTCAGTCTCATGGGATGGGTGGCCAACAATAACTAACTGAAAGCCACACCCCCCACAAGTGCATTGAGGCATATGTCACTGTGCTTGTACAGCTATATGCACCATGCCACTGCCCACTTCATTTGTTCATTTAGTGAATAAAACAGCTCACAATCCACTACCTTTATCACAGTCAACACACCTAGACTTTTTTGCTTTAATTAGTATTAAAAATGCAAAATGTTCTCTCAGCCTCATCGCAAAATGTGTAACATAGCATGAGATTATCTATAAAACTGCACATTTTCCTCTCTCCCCTATAGCAAAATATGTCAAATTGCAGGAAATTAGCTTAAAACAGCAACAATTTCTCTCACCCACATGGCAAAATGTGGAGAACAGCATGAGATTAGCTATAAAACTGCAAATGTTTCTCTTTGCCCCATGGCAAGATGTGTAGAATTGCAGGAAGTTAGCTGTTTTGTCTGGCTACGCTACTGCTACAACAGAAAGACTATACACTAAAACATGTTCTCCCATGTGATTGGCCAAAAATATGTTTATTTCAACTTGTTATTAAATTGACAACTGAAACATTCCTAGCAAGCAGTGTGCAGGAGTTTCTTCTTTCTCTAATCTCTCTGGCATAGATGACAACGAGTGAAAGCGGAAAAGCCGAGTAAGTCCAGCCCGGCCCGTTCTCCCCTACTCTCCGCTGGCAGATGGCACAGAGGAGCGTGGGCGGGGGGGTGCCACTAAACCCCTGGAGATTCCCCAAAGAGTTCCACTCCCTGTCACGCTAGGATCAAAACAGGAGAAGAATTATAGTACTGCTCTTTCTCTCTCTTGTCTATATGCATTTCAATCTCTGTCCGTCCCCCCCACTCCCTCCCTCTCTCCACACCTGAACCCACTTTGACACACCATCTCAGTGATTGAGTCTCCATATCCAATTGACCAGATGTCTGAATATGATTGACTTTCTTTTCTCCTCATATAACGCCTGTTCTAACCAGGTCAATGTCATAAGCCTGGCCATGTTCTGGTGTTACATAATCATCCGAAACAGCTGGGTCACTTTGAGCAGATTTAGGACAGCACGGGATGCTGCATCACCTAATTTACTCCCCTTGACTGCAATGTATTGAGAAAAACATTAGCTACTGTGACATTTTACCTTTCTGCAAAAACGTGTCAGGATGACCTTTTCAGGCTAATAATGGGCTGCTCTTAGAGATGCCTCCACTCCACTGGGAACACCTGGTACCTAGCTGGAACAATAGCTATATCCCAAACCATCTTTACCCTATATTCCCCATCCAGTATGTCTTTCACGTGCCTTTACCTTTAGCCAGAAATAGTACTATCTATGGAATAGGAAATCATCAGAGATGTATACAATGACTTCTGTAGGACGAGACACTACCACTTTGCTCACATCAAGGATTCGGCCTGAAACACCCTGAAACACACTGTGAAACACAAAAACAGGAGTCCTCTAACCTCTCCCATGGTTCCTATACTGAGGTCAGGTCTCTCTGGCAGGCTGCTCTGCTGGAGGCTGGCGGTGGTGGTGATAGGGGTGGTAGTGGCTATGGAGTAGGGCTGGAGTGGGGTTACGGTGTTTTGGGGGACGGTGGGGGTCAGCAGGTCAGCAGTGGAGGTGCTGGGAGTATGGTCCCTCTGGTGAAGCTCTGTGTGTCTGAAAGCCTCCCCACCTCCGTTGTAGGCGGCTTGGTAGCTGGTCTCATTAGGGAGGTGGGAGACCCCCGATCCGGGACTGGCATACGGGGCAGGGGGGCGTTGTTTCCTGGTGGTCTTCGCTGGTCTTGCCCCCGTCCACGGCCTGTACTCCTGTCTACGAGGAGGAGAGGATGGAAGGGTAAGAGAGCGCTCACGGTCTGCAAAAGTAGTTTTATTTTACAAACACTGCAAACATTTGGCCTTTAGCTTTTTGCTCTTTAAACTGTAGGCTATTTAACATAGAACATTTAGCAATCGAACCAACCAAATGATGAAGGAACCAATCAGAGAGCAAGGTAAGGCCTAATGACAGGTTTATCATTGAATGGTAATGACATGATTGGGGCTACAGCAGAGTGGGTAGAGGGGCTCAGGTGGGTTCTGTTAATGGGGCAAACGTTTTCAGTTTAGTGCATCTAGGGAATGAGGATGGTGGCATGCTGTCATCAAATAAATACAAAACAGTATTATTCAAAGTTAGCTGCCGCATCGGATTATCATTACATCAGGATCTCAGGCAGAATAGCTTCAATTTGTTTTTTTAATGGATTTAAAAAATAAAAAAGTGTGTCCAACATGGGAGGGTATAACAAGTGTGTGAGTTTCTGAATAATCGAAAGCGTTTTGCTGTGTTTCTACTTCAGCAACAGCCAATTTTACAGATTAAAGATATTGATTATTTCTGTAGCATGACACGTAATGTATCCAATTTCTTTCGCGCAAACATACACACACACACACGGAACACAAAGACCTAGCCTGATAGCAATTTCCGTTGAAAAGGGTATTACATGATTATGCATACTGCAGATTAGATTCAGGACAATGCCCCACTGTACATAATCCAACCAAATGATTTAACGAATTTCAGCGCGTGCATCATTAGCTAATAAATTAAAGCAAACTTGAAGCACACGAATGGAATCGTTATGTTTGAGCGCAATGGGTTATCAATGTTTTTTTTAGTGAGTGAAGAGCTCCAGGTGCTGAAATGAAAGATACACAGCGGTTCTGAAAGAACATCGTCAGAGTGATGGAACCTACCTGTAAGAGCTTTTGGCGGTTACCGTCCCCTGCTCCCCCCACCTCTGTCTGCCCCGCTCCTCTCTCTCCCCCATGTCCCCTCTAGTCTGGCTCGCATTGGGGTTACTGTTCACGGGGCTATCCGAACCATCTTCACCTCCTTTTCCGACATTGCTAATCCAGGGGAAATTCTCCTTCTTCGGAATAGGCCAGGGTTTGTAATCCTGCTTGTACTGGGTGACAGTGGAGAAAGGCACACCGGTTTGTTGGTAGTCCTCCTGGGGTTTGAAGTTGGGCTCCCTCCGGCCCCTCAATGACCTCTGGGTCCCCGGGGCATCTCCCGGTGTCTGGGGGGATCCGCGATGTTCCGTGGTGGAATAGTTGTGCCTCAGAACCCGGTCCGTCGGTACCTGCCTGGTGACGGATTGTACCTCTTGGTCGGTGATGTCCGAGTAGTTCTGTATGGTCAGTGGCACTGAAAGATCGGATTTATCAAACTGGTTCCAGAACCGAGCCAGACAGCACACTCTGCTTATGCACGGCCAAGCCATGGCGATTTGGTTCGAAAAAAAAAAAGGTCTAATCAAAGAAAAGGGGGAAAAAATTAAATAAAATAAGGAAAATTGAAAAAAAAAGATATATATATTTATCAAACGTTAGCTACATTCAGAAGTGCCGCCGTGTATATGCGCCCATTCCTGCAAACCTTCGCCAGCGTGCTGTCTCCACGCCACCGCTCTGGAATGCCAAGATGGGAGCGGAGCCGCTCGTAAACTGTCATTGCACATTCTTCTCACGTGGTACTGAAGGCTTCGAGTTGATGCAGAGAAATCTATAGCAAATGATTCATCTGAAGTCCAACAGAGAGAAAGGCTTTGCGATTGCTATTCAGGTCAAGTTAGTTATTCCATTACAAATTCAGCAATAATATGTTATTCTCTGTCATTCCAAAACTGCATCAAACATAATGGGCCCATCATGCACAACCCATTATTAGCCAAGTAATCAAACTCATGGTAGCCTATGCTCTCTGAACATAAATCTGAAACTGACATTAGGCTGAGGCTATATGGTCTAAACTTGAAGTATAAAAATAATAATTGAGAGGTGAATCACATCATGGCTCTGACAAGGCTTTATAAGGAGTAATTGCAGTCATCTGCTTGTGTGAAACCCTCCACATGGTTGCCATGAGACGGCTCTTGCTCATGTTGCCTCTGGTTACCACAGGTAAATAAACTGTTGACTCTATACTCTGGTAGTTGTCATATTTTCCCAGATAAACGCATTCATGTAATAAACCAGGGAAGCTTGAAGATCCAGTCAATTAACCAATTATACTAAACAAAAATAGAAAGGCAACATGCAACAATGTCAAAGCTTTTGCTGAGTTACAGTTCATATAAGGAAATCAGTCAATTGAAATAAATTAATTAGGCCCTAATCTATGGATTGACTGGGCAGCGGTGCAGCCATGGGTGGGCATGGGAGGGCATAGGTCAAACCAATCCGAATACATTTTTCAAATCACATGTTATTTGTCACATGCACCGAATACAATAGGTGTTTATTTACCTTACCGTGAAATGCTTAATTACTAGCCTTTAACCAACAATGCAGTTCAAAATCGGTTTTCCCCACAAAAGGGCTTTCTTAAAGACAGAAATACTCCTCAGCACCCTACCTCCCCCCTCTGACAACCCTGCAGACGAAGAAGCTGTGGGGCAGGTTGGACCTACTGCCAAATTCTCTAAAACGACATTGGTAGAGAAATTAACATTCAGGTCTCTGGCAGTTCTCTGGTTGACATTCCTGCAGTCAGCATGCGAATTAGATGCTCCCTCAAAACTTGAGAAATCTGTGGCATTGTGTTGCGTGACAAAACTGCACAGTTTAGAGTGGCCTTTTATTTTACTCAAAACAAGGTACACCTATGTAATTGTTTTATTTAACTAGGCAAGTCAGTTCCAAACAAACTCTTATTTTCAATGGCGGCCTAGGAACAGTGGGTTGACTGCCTGTTCAGGGGCAGAACGACAGATTTGTACCTTGTCAGCTCGGGGATTTGAACTTGCAACCTTCCGGTTGCTAGTCCACTGCTCTAACCACTAGGCTACCCTGCCTCCCCATTATTTTCTTTTCAATGATCATGCTGTTTAATTAGCTTCATGATATGCTACACCTGTCAGGTGGATGGATTATCTTGGCAAAGGAGAAATGCTCACTAACAGGGATGTAAACACATTTGTGCACAACATTTTTGATAAATACTATTTTTGTGCGTTTGGAACATTTCTGGTATCTTTTATTTCAGCCCATGAAACATGGGACCAGCATCACACGTTTATATTTTTGTTCAGTGTAGCTATAGAAAACCCAATTCATTCTTGTTTCTTGTGATCAGGCTACCTCTCAGCATTCTGTCCAGAGATTTAAAAAAAATCATGACTGAATTGCTTATAAAACGAAACTACCCAGTAAATAAGTCTCTAGATAAACTTGAAGATGGAGAGATGTGTTTTTTTTGTGTCAATTATAGATGGCGTGCTGGCATGGGAGGAAGGGAGCTTAACAGAGGTCCTAAAAACCGGAAATGCGTTACCTCTGGGTCATTAAGCCATTCCTATGTGACAAATGAATAGGGAAATATTGGGGTTTTGGGATGAACACTGAAAATACAGCCCATTATCATTCTGACAACGTCATCCTGGCAAGTTTTTGTAAAAAGGTCTAATGTCAGAGTAGCTGATATTTTTCTGAATACGTTGCAGTCAATGGGAAAAGAGGAGTGTCACAGGGTTGATTCTTATGTCAATACATAGCAGTCAATGGGAAAGATTAGTGTCACAGGGTTGATGGATAAGGTAATACATCGCATTCAATGGGGTAAGATTAGCTTCACTGTATGGACGCATAGAAAAAGGCATCACATACATGATACCCTAAACTCTCTTTCTCCCTGCTCTCTCTCTCTCTTTCCCCCACCCCTCTCTCCACTTTCCCATCTCCACAGACATGGTGCATAAGTCAATACATTGCATTCAAGGCAAAAAAGTTTGTGACAGAGCTGAAATGGGTAAGTTGATGAAATACTCAGACAGACATATCCACACACAGATAGACAGTAAGAGTTGAGGGTTCAGCCAGGAGGTGATATGAAGCTTGGGTTAGGGTTAGAGTTGAGGCTAGGTTTAGGGTTCAGCCGGGATGTGATATGAAGCTTGGGTTAGGGTTTGTGTTGAGGCTAGGTTTAGGGTTCAGCCGGGATGTGATATGAAGCTTGTGTTAGGGTTCGTGTTGAGGCTAGGTTTAGGGTTCAGCCGGGATGTGATATGAAGCTTGAGTTAGGGTTAGAGTTGAGGCTAGGTTTAGGGTTCAGCCGGGATGTGATATGAAGCTTGGGTTAGGGTTAGAGTTGAGGCTAGGTTTAGGGTTCAGCCGGGATGTGTACATAAAGCTAGGGTTAGGGTTCGTGTTGAGGCTAGGTTTAGGGTTCAGCCGGGATGTGATATGAAGCTTGGGTTAGGGTTCGTGTTGAGGCTAGGTTTAGGGTTCAGCCGGGATGTGATATGAAGCTTGTGTTAGGGTTAGAGTTGAGGCTAGGTTTAGGGTTCAGCTGGGATGTGTACATAAAGCTAGGGTTAGGGTTCGTGTTGAGGCTAGGTTTAGGGTTCAGCCGGGATGTGATATGAAGCTTGTGTTAGGGTTAGAGTTGAGGCTAGGTTTAGGGTTCAGCCGGGATGTGATATGAAGCTTGAGTTAGGGTTAGAGTTGAAGCTAGGTTTAGGGTTCAGCCGGGATGTGATATGAAGCTTGGGTTAGGGTTAGAGTTGAAACTAGGTTTAGGGTTCAGCCGGGATGTGATATGAAGCTTGTGTTAGGGTTAGGGTTGAGGCTAGGTTTAGGGTTCAGCCGGGATGTGGACATAAAGCTAGGGTTAGGTCCTCAACCTTAGACATAATCCTAACCTTAACGCAATTAACAATTATTTTATGTGCCCCTCCCCCACCACATGGAAGAAAGGTAGGCCTCACTTGAAGCCTGAATTAGTGCTTTTGAGTGACATCGGCAGAAGGGTTGAGTCAACATGTGGAAATGAAGTGAGGATGTTAGGGTCAGGGTTAGAGTTAGGGTTGAGCTGGGAGTTTATATGAAGCTAAAATTAGGTTTATGCTGAGAGAAAGAGTTGAGCTGGGAGTGGACATGAAGCTAGGGTTAGAGTTAGGGCTTCAACCCTAGACATAACCCTAGCCTTAATCCAACTAACAAGTCATTAATGTGCCCCTCCCCCACTACATGACAGAAAGGTGGCCTCACTTGAAGCTTGACCTATAGTTAATACTTTTGAGCGACACTGGCAGAATGGTTGAGGCTAGTTGTGATTGGTTGTGCGCAACCATGACGAAGCGTCCTTGCACACAACCAACTGTAACCTCATAGGGATGCCCTGTGTTGAGGTTCAGCTTCTTGTGGCAACAAGAAGTGTCTTAATTCATCCTCAACATGGTCCTTCATTCTCTCCCTGTAGTTACACAAAACAACTGTCTCCCATCCTCTGTTGATTGGCCAAATCTGAACATAAAAACTCAGGGCATCGTTGAAGAGTGTCCCCAGGAAGCCGTACATTGAATTTCAGCTTCCTTTGATTACAGGAAGTGAAGTAATTGGGGGTCATAGGGGCAGTTTGGAAGTTTAAAATAGTTTAGGGGGAAAGAGAGAGAGAAAATGGGGAGAGTAAGGGGGGGAGGGTGAAGGAGGGATGTGAGAGAGAGGGGAGGGAAACAGATGAGAGAAAGGGGAGGGGGAGAGGAGGGTAGAGAGGGAGAATGGAGGGGGAAGAAGGAGAGAGAGAGAAGAGGGAGAGTGAGGGAGGGGGAAAGAGGGGAGATAGAGAAGGAGAGGGTGAAGGAGAGAGGAGGGAGAGGGAGCGAGAGAAATTAGAGGAGGGTGAGGCATGGAAAGAAGGAGGGAGAGAGAATGGAGGTGTGAAGAGGGAGAGAGAGAAGGGGGAGAGTGAGTGAAAGGGAGAGAGAAAGGGATAGGGTGAAGGAGGTACAGGGAGAGAGAGAAGGGAGAGGGAAAGGGATAGGGTGAAGGAGGTACAGGGAGAGAGAGAAGGGAGAGAGAAAGGGATAGGGTGAAGGAGGTACAGGGAGAGAGAGAAGGGAGAGGGAAAGGGATAGGGTGAAGGAGGTACAGGGAGAGAGAGAAGGGAGAGGGAAAGGGATAGGGTGAAGGAGGTACAGGGAGAGAGAGAAGGGAGAGGGAAAGGGGTAGGGTGAAGGAGGTACATGGAGAGAGAGAAGGGAGAGGGATAGGGTGAAGGAGGTACATGGAGAGAGAGAAGGGAGAGGGAAAGGGATAGGGTGAAGGAGGTACAGGGAGAGAGAGAAAAGGGAGAGGGAAAGGGATAGGGTGAAGGAGGTACAGGGAGAGAGAGAAGGGAGAGGGAAAGGGATAGGGTGAAGGAGGTACAGGGAGAGAGAGAAGGGAGAGGGAAAGGGATAGGGTGAAGGAGGTACAGGGAGAGAGAGAAGGGAGAGGGAAAGGGATAGGGTGAAGGAGGTACAGGGAGAGAGAAAGGGATAGGGTGAAGGAGGTACAGGGAGAGAGAGAAGGGAGAGGGAAAGGGATAGGGTGAAGGAGGTACAGGGAGAGAGAGAAGGGAGAGGGAAAGAGAGTTGAGCGGAGGTGGAGGGAGGGAGGGAAGAAGGAGGGGAAGAGAATGGTGGGGGAGGAGGGGGAGGGAGAGTGAGAGAGGGTGAGAGCGAAATGGACATTGTGAGAGAGGGTGGAGGGGGTGAAATAAGGTTGGGAGAGAGAAGAGAATGAGGGGGGATAAAGAGACGGTAGAGAGTGAAGGAGAGACAGACATGAGCTGAATGAGAAAAACATCAACCCTGTGAAACTCATATTTTTATATTTTTATATAAAAAAAGTACCCAATTTTCATACTTGAGTAAAAGTTTAGATACCTTAATAGAAAGTTGCTCAAGTAAAAGTGAAAGTCATCCAGTAAAATACTACTTGAGAAGAAGTCTAAAAGTATTTGGTTTAAGTATCAAAAGTAAATTGAATTGCTAAAATATACTTAAGTAATCAAAAGTGAAATAATGAATCATTTCAAATTCCTTTTATTAAGCAAAGTGGACGGCACCATGTTCTTGTTTTTAAAATGCATGGATAGCCTGGGACACACCAACACTCATTTACAAAAGATGCATCTCTGTTGAGTGAGTCTGCCAGAGCATAGGCAGTAGGGATGACCACGTGTTCTCTTGATAAGTACGTGAATTTCACAATGTTCTTGTTCTGCTAAGCATTCAAAATGTATGGAGTACTTTGGGTTGTCAGGGAAAATGTACGGAGTAAATAGTACAATATTTTCTTTAGGAATGTAGTGAAGTAAAAATAAAAGTGGTCAAACATATAAATAGTAAAGTACAGATACCCAAAAAAACAACTTAAGTAGTACTTTAAAATAGTTGTACTTAACACCACTGTTGACTGCAATGTATTGAGATATGAGTCAACCCTGTGACACTCACCATTGCTTATTGACTACAATATATTGAAAAAAATGTAAACCCTGTCATCTTTTCCTATTGGCTGCCAATGTATTGAGAAAAACAACCCTGTGACACTCATATTTTGCTATTGACTGCAATGTACAGTTGAAGTCGGAAGTTTACATACACTTAGGTTGGAGTCATTAAAACTTGTTTTTCAACCACTCCGCAAATGTCTTGTTAACAAACTATAGTTTTGGCAAGTCGGTTAGGACATCTACTTTGTGCATGACACAAGTCCTTTTTCCAACAATTGTTTACACACAGATTATTTCACTTATAATTCACTGTATCACAATTGCAGTGGGTCAGAAGTATACATACACTAAGTTAACTGTGCCTTTGAAACCTGTTAGGGATGATGCGAATTTTCGCGGCTTTTTGTAAAAAAAATTGACATTTTGGGTATACAATGACGGATTTAATCGGGAAAAAGACCCAATTGTGATGTTTATGGGACATATAGGAGTGCCAACAAAGAAGCTCGTCAAAGGTAATGAATGTTTTATATTTTATTTCTGCGTTTTGTGTAGCGCCGGCTACCGCTAAATCTTTTGTTTAGGTTTCGTTCAGGTATTTCGGGGGTGCATGCTATCAGATAATAGCTTCTCATGCTTTCGCCGAAAAGCATTTTACAAATCTGACATGTTGGCTAGATTCACGAGTGTAGCTTTAATTGAGTACCTTGCATGTGTGTTTTAATGAAAGTTTGAGTTTTATCGAGTACTACAGGTGGCGCTCTGAAATTTCACGGATTTTGGTTCCTGTACAGGAACCAAATTCCGCATCATCCTTAAGAGGTTTTTAAACAGCTTGGAAAATTCCAGAAAATGTCATGGTTTTAGAAGCTTCTGATTGGTTAATTGACATCATCTGAGTCAATTGGATGTGTACCTATGGATGTATTTCAAGGCCTACTTTCAAACTCAGTGCCTCTGCTTGACATCATGAGAAAATCAAAAGAAATAATCCAAGACCTCAAAAAGAAATGGTAGACCTCCCATGGCTCATCCTTGGGCGCAATTTTCAAACGCTTGAAGGTACCATGATCATCTGTACAAACAATAGTGCGCAAGTATAAACACCATGGGACAACGCAGCCGTCATACCGCTCAGGAAGGAGATGCATTCTGTCTCCTAGAGATGAACGTACTTTCGTGCAAAAAGTGCAAATCAATCCCAGAACAACCACAAAGGACCTTGTGAAGATACTGGAGGAAACAGGTACAAAGTATCTATATCCACAGTAAAACAAGTCTTATATCGATATAACTTAAAAAGCCGCTCAGCAAGGAAGAAGCCACTGCTCCAAAACCGTCATAAAAAAGCCAGACTACGGTCTGCAACTGCACATGGGGACAAAGATCGTACTATTTGGAGAAATGTCCTCTTGCCTGATGAAACAAAAATATAACTGTTTGGCCATAATGACCACTGTTATGTTTGGTGGAAAAAGGGGGAGGCTTGCAAGCCGAAGTACACCATCCCAACCGTGAAGCACGGGGGTGGCAGCATCATGTGTGGGGGTGCTTTGCTGCACGAGGGACTGGTGCACTTCACAAAATAGATGGCATCATGATGTAGGACAATTATGTGGATATATTGAAGCAACACCTCAAGACATCAGTCAGGAAGTTAAAGCTTGGTCGCAAATGGGTCTTCCAAATGGACAATGACCCCAAGCATACTTCCAAAGTTGTGGCAAAATGGCTTAAGGACAACAAAGTCAGGGTATTGGAGTGGCCATCACAAAGCCATGAACTGAAAAAGCGTGTGCGAACAAGGAGGCCTACAAAACAGACTCAGTTACACCAGCTCTGTCAGGAGGAATGGGCCAAAATTCACCAAACGTATTGTGGGAAGCTTGTGGAAGGCTACCCGAAACAGTTGACACAAGTTAAACAATTTAAAGGCAATGCTACCAAATACTAATTGAGTGTACTAAATACTAATGTCAACTTCTGACCCACTGGGAATGTGATGAAAGAAATAAAAGCTGAACTAAATAATTGTCTCTCCTATTATTCTGACATTTCACATTCTTAAAATAAAGTGGTGATGATCCTAAGTGACCTAAAACAGGGAATTTTTATCAGGATTAAATGTCAGGAATTGTGAAAAACGGAGTTTAAATGTATTTGGATAAGGTGTATGTAAACCTCCGACTTGAATTGTATATACAGTGGGGCAAAAAAGTATTTAGTCAGCCACCAATTGTGCAAGTTCTCCCACTTAAATAGATGAGAGAGGCCTGTAATTTCCATCATAGGTACACTTCAACTATGACAGACCAAATTAGAAAAAAATATCCAGAAAATCACATTGTAGGATTTTTTACGAATTTATTTGCAAATTATGGTGGAAAATAAGTATTTGGTCAATAACAAAAGTGTATCTCAATACTTTGTTATATACCCTTTGTTGGCAATGACAGAGGTCAAACCGTTTTCTGTAAGTTTTCACACAGTGTCACCAACAAAGCACCATCACACCTCCTCCTCCATGCTTCACGGTGGGAACCACACATGCAGAGATCATCCGTTCACCTACTCTGAATATCACAAAGACACAGCGGTTGGAACCAAAAATCTTCATCAGACTCATCAGACTGAAGAACAGATTTCCACCAGTCTAATGTCCATTGCTCGTGTTTCTTCTTCTTATTGATGTCCTTTAGTAGTGGTTTCTTTGCAGCAATTCGACCATGAAGGCCTGATTCACGCAGTCTCCTCTGAAAAGTTGATGTTGAGATGTGTCTGTTACTTGAACTCTGTGAAGCATTTATTTGGGCTGCAATTTCTGAGGCTGGTAACTCTAATGAACTTATCCTCTGCAGCAGAGATAACTCTGGGTCTTCCTTTCCTGTGGCGGTCCTCATGAGAGCCAATTTCATCATAACGCTTGATGGTTTCTGCGACCACACTTTCAAAGTTCTTGAAATGTTCCAAATTGACTGACCTTCATGTCTTAAAGTAATGATGGACTGTTGTTTCTCTTTGCTTATTTGAGCTGTTCTTGCCATAATATGGACTTGGTCTTTACCAAATAGGGCTATCTTCTGTATACCACCCCTACCTTGTCACAACACAACTGATTGGCTCAAACGCATTAAGAAGGAAAGAAGGAAATTCTACAAAGGAACTTTTAATTGCATTCCAGGTGACTACCACATGAAGCTGGTTGAGATAATGCCAAGAGTGTGCAAAGCTGTCAAGGCAAGGGTGACTACTTTGAAGAATGTCAAATATAAAATATATTTGGATTTGTTTAACACTTTTTTTGGTTACCAAATTATTCCATGTGTGTTATTTCATAGTGTTGATGTCTTCACTACTATTCTACAATGTAGAAAATAGTCAAAAAATAAATACAAAAACTTGAATGAGTAGGTGTGTCCAATCTGTTGACTGTTACTGTAGATGACAGCATTTCACACCACGCGACCAAAACAAACATCTACACACATGCAAGAGGCGTTTCTCACTCTACACAAAACATGGATTTATTATCTTTCTGAATGTGCTATGGTTTTTGGAGAACCATCTGCAACTGGGCATGGACATTTATAAGACACACTTTTTACAGAATCTAGAACAAAGAAAGTATCGCCAAGGACTGGTTAGTTGGAAAATTGATTGCGAGGCTTTCCATTAGACAATCTGTAATGTGTATGGAGCATCACATATCTCGTTAACCATTTTCTTTAAGCAATGACTTTTCTGGCCACTCTTCCATAAAGCCCAGCTCTATGGACAGATACTACAATCTCCACTGTGGAGTTTTGCAGCTCCTTCAGGGTTGTCCTTGGTCTCTTTGCTGCCTCTCTGATTAATGCCCTCTTTGCCTGGTCCGTGAGTTTTGGTCGGCGGCCCTATTTTGGCAGGTTTGTCGTGTTGCCATATTCTTTCCATTTTTTTTATGGATTCAATGGTGCTCCATGGGATGTTTAAAGTTTCAGATATTTTTTATAACCCAACCCTGATCTGTACTTCTCCAAAACTTTGGCCCTGACCTGTTTGGAGAGCTCCTTGGTCTTCATGGTGCCTCTTGCTTAGTGGTTTAGCAGACTCTGGGGCCTTTCAGAACAGGTGTATATATACTGAGATCATGTGACAGATCATGTGACACTTAGATTGCACACAGGTGGACTTTATTGAACTAATTATGTGACTTCTGAAGGTAATTGGTTGCACCAGATCTTATTTAGGGACTTCATAGCACGCACCACTTTTCAGTAAAAAAATTTTTTTTGTGTATGTCCATTACATGAAATCCAAATGAAAATCAATTTAAATTACAGGTTGTAATGCAACAAAACAGGAAAAACGCCAAGGTGGGTGAATACTTTTGCAAGGCACTGATTGAAGAGCTCTTCCCGCGTCTGTCACAGCTGATCCGGCAGGCGATGCTAGGGGACAGGGTGGGATTGGTGGATTTCCCAGGGCCTTCTGACAGGCCCGAGGCTGGCCAGAACTGCATGGTGTCTGGGTTCGGTCTAACCAGAGAAGGGACTCCTCTTACATGGGCTGCTGAGGGCTGCTAACTTCACCTACAGGACACAGTAACAGCTCCTATGAAGGAATTATCACACACATGATGTTCTGTTCCGGGGACCAGGGCTGGCCCTGGGCATAAGCGACATAAGCAACCGCTTAGAGCCACACATATTATTTTAGCAACTCAGTCACGGTCTCAACTTACTGTTGAGAGTTTGAATAGTTTGATACATAAGGTGCAATTTGAAATGTGGTTTTGCATCAGCAGTTTTTATCTCTTATGTCAGTCACTGACAGTCACTCAAATAAATTGGTAAGTTAGTCTAGCCAGCTATCTAAACATGGTTGAATTATAGACCGTGGGGTCTCCCATAGATTTTGTTAGTCACTCACTCAGATATCAAATTAACATGGCAAAAGTGGTAGCAGAATGTGTGGAGGTCTCCCTCTGCTGGGAGAAATTAGAACTTGCTACTCAAAACATCAAATTGCCACTACTTTTTAAATTTTTTACATTGAACCTTTATTTAATCAGGTAAGGCCCATTGAGGTTAGAAACCACTTTTGCGAGGGTGACCTGGTAAGAAGACAAAACAGAGAAAATAGCAGCGTGTCCATAAAACATCACTGAAAAATACAGAATACACACAAAAGACAGAGTCACGGGTTACAAATACATGTGTCAATGGCCCATGAGAGGGATGGACTGATTGAGACAAGGTTGGAAATACATGTGTCAATGGCCCATGAGAGGGATGGACTGATTGAGACAAGGTTGGAAATACATGTGTCAATGGCCCATGAGAGGGATGGACTGATTGAGACAAGGTTGGAAATACATGTGTCAATGGCCCATGAGAGGGATGGACTGATTGAGACAAGGTTGGAAATACATGTGTCAATGGCCCATGAGAAGGATGGACTGATTGAGACAAGGTTGGAAATCTTTCTTCCACTTAATCACCTACAGATTAGCAACATGACTAGAGAAAAAAAAAGTATATAATTTTAAACTATTCTTTCTTCGCTGGGGTGACTGGTGTTACCGTGCTGTTGGAGGTGGTGTCCTGTAGTGTGGGCTGTCAGATGGTCCAGTTCCCAGGGTTCTATACAGCCGTCACACAATAACTGGACTGTGTACACACTGTCATCAACTCGAACAAGCGTCTGAAGAAGAAGATGAAAAGTGGTAGACTTCAGTTGAATACCTCAGACGAACATGGGGTAACTGAATGGATTGTGAAAGATGGGGCACACACACACAAATGCACACACAGGTTTGTATGTTTATATAGTAGATACTATAGTGGCCTTATAATTTTTTTATTAGAAATCACTGATTTATATTTACAAGTGAAAAAAAACATTGTTCATCGATTTAAGTAAGGAGAACAAACTTGATATAAACAGAGTCGGTTAATATAAGTGCTGACAAAACTCCAAAAACCAAAATATCCAAAATAACAAAAGTGGGAACAAAACCCACACACCAACACATACTAGAACAATCACATACAATCAAACAATCTCCGACAAGGACATGAGGGGAAACAGAGGGTTAAACACACAACATGTAATGGTGATGGGATTGGAACCAGGTGTGAAGGAAGACAAGACTAAACCAATGGAAAATGAAAAATGGATCAGTGATGGCTAGAATGTCGGTGATGTCGACCACCGAACACCGCCCGAACAAGGAGAGGGACCAACTTCGGCGGAAGTCGTGACAGGTTGAGTTCCTGTCTGACTACATTCCAGACAGATGCCAACTCTTGCAACGCCCGGGTTGGTATTTAACCTAATCCGCTAACCACATCAGATGACATAGAAATCTGATGCCCGACTACACAGCCGATAACATGGCACACAACCATTGTTGATGCAATGCAAAGCCTGCACAGGTAGTCGGGCAGGAACTCAACCATAGTGTATTACCCAGCTGAGAGGTGACGTTATTAGCCTTGACCCACAAACCCCAGGTAGCCACCCTCATCCATTACGACCCCAACGTCCCTAATATAGCACTCTTCTGTCCGCACAGGGTCACACTGCATGGATGTGTACACAAAATATTACAACATTAAGCTACAAGGAAACAAACCAACACTGAATCTCATAATGCTTTTCAGAAAGTTCAGATCAATTTCAAATAGAAGGACCAATCAATCAATCAAATAACCAGTCAATCAATCATGGCGATGTTTAATAAATCCCTATTGGAAGAAAACAGACAGGGAGACGTAGTGGCATCTAGTTGACTTGCAGGGAAGTGGTCCTTCATACTGTGTATTCAGGAAAGAGGGAAAAGGTTCCCCTCCACTCCATTGGCCAAGACACTACCAGCTTCATCTACCACCTAAGATAGGAACACATATGTCGCCAATGTCCGCATTTTGTATCAAAAAGTGGCAACTTTATTGCATTCCCATTGATTACTTGTTGATGGTCTAGCACACATCACATGAATGAATGAATGAATGAATGAATGACTTTGATCACCTCCAACACTGTTTCTGTGCCACAGACACACTGTGGTTGGTCGACTGCACCTACCTGCATATCATACGCTGGTGAAGCCTTCCCGAAAGACCCGGCTTTGATCTTTGTGCCCTTAAAGGTACCTGCTATCAATACCTGGAAGTGAAATGACAGAGTAGCTAAGACACCATTCTTCTTGTGCAACATTTTAAAACATGTCTTGCAGGGCTCTCTAGTGGTAAAATTCAGTGCCTGCAGATCTGAAGTAATACATTTCCCTAAGATGTGCTGACATCAAAGAGGTAATGTAAGGGAATAATAATAATACCATATGGTGTATGAACACACATACAAACACACACACACACACACACACACACACACACACACACACACACACACACACACACACACACACACACACACACACACACACACACACACACACACACACACACACACACACACACACACACACACACACACACACACACACACACACACACACACCTCTAGTACAGTATGACTGTTGAGGCGGGGCATTGTATGGATGAAGACACCCAGGGAGCGTAGACACTGCTCCAGGCAGACTTGGCCCAGCATGTATCTGACATGTTCCACAGGACATCCCTCTCCGTCAGGCCCGACCAGTACCTCCACACAGACAGGAGAGAGGGAGGGAAGGAGGGTGATAGAGACAAACCTCAATTAGGGTTCATTTAAATGGGTTTTAGTCCAAAGCCATTAGTGCCAGTGCAATCTAAGTTCAACCCATCTTATGGTTGTGTTCTGGTTGTGGTTGGGTATTGGCTGTAGTTAAAGTTATGGTTATGATTATGATGGAGGGACTACCTTCCGTTGACAGTGAGACCTATCCCATAACTGCTGCGGCTGTGTTGGGTCATCTTAGGTGACCCTGTGGTCCCACTGGTGAAGAAGATGGGCATAGGGTCATATTTGCGAGTCTCCACACACACATGGTCGCTAGACGCATTTCTATGGCGAGACAAAGTTATTTTAAGTTGGGACGAAATGCTGATAGTAACAAGCAATTAAAGGAGTAGATCAACCAATAGATCAGACAAAGTGAATTGGAGCCATTACGATAAAACTCTCAGTATCATTACCTCACCAGATCTCCAAATGTCATCCATCCCTCTCTCTTAGTGGGGGACACCAGCAGTTTGTGCTGCAGGCTGGAGCACTGAGAGGCCACGGCAGGGAGGCCAGGGACTCGTCTGTGATAACACAGCCGGTGGAGGATGACCCTGGTTGTCAGCTGAGAGGTGCATGGTAGCAGGACTGTACCTGTGAGGGGACAAAACTATGGTCTTAGGGACTTGTAATAAGTACAGACAAATAAAGAAGCGGAGACATGAAACAATCAGATCATACCAGCAATTTAAAGTAAAAGTGTTTTTCTTACAAAGCTTAAACATAGTATTGTATTGCACCAAAACTGCATAACTGTTTCTTTGCAACACATCTCAAAACATTTCCTGTACAATCAATACCATGCATTTGGACCACAATGGTCCTATCAACGTACTCTTGTACTCTGTTCAATAATATTGATCTATTAGATCTTTCCCAGCTCACCTGTTCTGAGATGGACCACATTGATGAGGCACCCTCTGGGACCTTGGGTAGTACCAGAAACACCGTGTCCTGCTGGTTGAGACCACAGACTCCTGAAATAATTAAAGAACGCTCCTGAAAGAACAATTATCATGTAATTTTGGTTAATCTGAAACTGTGAATTAATGCCTTCTGCCAATATGAATGATATGTAAGTTCTCCTACCTAAGGCCATCATGATGATGTTGTCATAACACTGACATAATAACGCATGTCATTAGGAGTTCAAAAACAACTGTTATAACACCTATGTCAGATTCAAAATCAAGTGTTAAAATTGGTTCATTCCTCCATAACAACTTATATTCATGCTAGGGAAGTTGTAGGCTAGATGAGAAGGCATCCTGTACCTTTTATTATGTACCTTATGTACCTTTGCCCACACATCAAGCACATATCACATATTTTGCAAAGTTGAAGTTCACAGGTACGTAAAAAGGTATATATATATTTTTTGTAAATTAACAATTGTGAGTATGAAATTTGGCCAAAAGAATAATGAAATTGTTTATTTTTATTTTTTATGTTTTTATCGAAGGTAAATAATCCAAGCAGTACATCTCTCCATAATAGGGTAAAACCTTCAGAATTATGATGAATTATAAATCTACAGATATGAGCAATAAAATGATTCCATTAAGGCATGACATAAGGCATGACATACAACATCCTGCGGAAACAAGGCACGCATAGCTCTATTGTTGTTGTACGGACATCTTTCCTACTGGTGAGTCAACAGGGGTAATGGAAGGTAAGTTCTTAGTGTCAGGTCTTGACATGTTCCTCAATAATAATGCAACACCTGAGTGAATGGCTTTTAAAACGATTGCAAAATCTTTAGGTGTTACAGGGATGTTGTTGAGTGATAATTAAGATCGTTGTAACGGCGTTCTTCGTTTGTCGAAAGAGAGTCGGACCGAAATGCAGCGTGGTGGTTACTCATGTCTTTAATGAAGAAAAGTGACGATACATGAAATAACTATAATAAATACAAAACAACAAACGGAACATGAAACCTAATTACAGCCTATCTGGTGAAACTACACAGAGACAGGAACAATCACCCACGAAATACAAAGCGAACTCAGGCTACCTAAATACGGTTCCCAATCAGAGGCAACGAGAAGCACCTGACTGCTGATTGAGAACCGCCTAAGGCAGCCAAGCCTACACTCGACACACCCCTAATCAACCACAATCCCAATGCCTACAAAAAAAAACAATACGACAACACAATAACCCATGTCACACCCTGGCCTGAACAAATAATTAAAGAAAACACAAAATACTAAGACCAAGGCGTGACAGAACCCCCCCCCCCCAAGGTGCGGACTCCCGGACGCACCTCAAAACCATAGGGAGGGTCCGGGTGGGCGTCTATCCATGGTGGCGGCTCCGGCTCGGGACGTGGACCCCACTCCATAAATGTCATAGTTCCTCCCCTTCGCGTCCTGGGATAATCCACCCTCGGCGCCGACCATGGCCTAATAGTCCTCACCCAGAACCCCACAGAACTGAGGAGCAGCTCGTGACTGAGGGGCATCTCGGGACTGAGGGGCAGCTCGGGACTGAGGGGCAGCTCGGGACTGAGGGGCAGCCCGGAACTGAGGGGCAGCCCGGAACTGAGGGGCAGCCCGGAACTGAGGGGAAGCCCAGTACTGAGAGGAAGCCCAGTACTGAGAGGAAGCCCAGTACTGAGAGGAAGCCCAGTACTGAGATGAAGCTCAGGTAGGTAGTAGGCTCCGGTAGATCCTGGCTGGCTGGCGGATCTGGAAGATTCAGGTTGACTAGCAGATCTGGAAGATTCTGGTTGACTGGCGTATCTAGCTGCTCTATGCAGACTGACAGCTCTGACTGCTCCATGCAGGCTGACAGCTCCCTGCAGACTGGCAGCTCTTTGCAGACTGACAGCTCTGACTGCTCCATGCAGGCTGACAGCTCCTTGCAGACTGACAGCTCCTTGCAGACTGGCAGCTCCTTGCAGACTGACAGCTATGACTGCTCCATGCAGGCTGACAGCTCCTTGCAGACTGGCAGCTCCTTGCAGACTGGCAGCTCCTTGCAGACTGGCAGCTCCTTGCAGACTGGCAGCTCCTTGCAGACTGGCAGCTCCTTGCAGACTGACAGCTCTGGCTGCTTCATGCAGACTGACAGCTCCTTACAGACTGGCAGCTCCTGGCAGACTGACAGCTCCTTGCAGACTGACAGCTCCTTGCAGACTGACAGCTCCCTGCAGACTGGCAGCTCCTTGCAGGCTGGCAGCTCCTTGCAGACTGGCAGCTCCCCGCAGACTGGCAGCTCCTTGCAGACTGGCAGCTCCTTGCAGACTGGCAGCTCCTTGCAGACTGACAGCTCCTTGCAGACTGACAGCTCCTTGCAGACTGACAGCTCCTTACAGACTGACAGCTCCTTGCAGACTGACAGCTCCCTGCAGACTGGCAGCTCTGACTGCTCCATGCAGGCTGACAGCTCCTTGCAGACTGACAGCCCCTTGCAGACTGACAGCTCTGGCTGCTTCATGCAGACTGACAGCTCTGACTGCTCCATGCAGGCTGACAGCACCTTGCAGACTGGCAGCTCCTTGCAGACTGACAGCTCTGGCTGCTCCATGCAGGCTGACAGCACCCTGCAGACTGGCAGCTCCTTGCAGACTGACAGCTCCATGCAGACTGACAGCTCCCTGCAGACTGGCGGCTCTTTGCAGACTGACAGCTCCTTGCAGACTGACAGCTCCTTGCAGACTGACATCTCTGGCTGCTTCATGCAGACTGACAGCTCTAACTGCTCCATGCAGGCTGACAGCACCCTGCAGACTGGCAGCTCAGGCTGCTTCAAACAGGCAGGAGGCTCCGGCAGCGCTGTAGAGAAGGAAGGCTCTGATAGCGCTGAACAGGCGGGAGACTCCGACAGCGCAGGAGGGAAGGAAGGCTCTGGCTGTGCTGAACAGGCGGGAGACTTCGACAGAGCAGGAGAGGCGAGGCGCACTGTAGGCCTGATGCGTGGTGCGGGCACTGGTGATAGGACCGTGCAGGCGCACTGGAGCTCTTGAGCACAGAGCCTGCCCAAGCTTACCTGGCTCGATGCCCACTCTAGCCCGGCCAATAGGAAGGGCTGGTATGAACCGTACCGGGCTATGCACCCGCACGCTCACTAGCATAACACGGTGCCTACCCGGTCTCTTTAGCCCCCCGGTAAGCACAGGGAGTTTGCGCAGGTCTCCTACCTGGCATAGCCATACTCCCTGTAAGCCCCCCCCCAATACATTTTTGGGGCCGACTCTCAGGCTTCCATCCGCGTCGCCGTGCTGCCTCCTCATACCAGCGCCTGTCTGCTTTAGCCGCCTCTAGTTCTTCCTTGGGACGGCGATATTCTCCAGGCTGAGCCCAGGGTCCTTTTCCGTCCAGTTCCTCCTCCCATGTCCAATACTCCAAGTGATGCAGCCTCTCCCACTGCAACTGCTCTTCACGATTAGCAGGGAGAGTTGGCTCAGGTCTGACACCCGACTCAGCCACTCTCCCTCTGAGCCCCCCCCCAATACATTTTTGGAGGTGCTTTTCGGGTTTCCTTGCCAACCGTGTTCCCTCGTATCGTCGACTCTTATCTCCGGCTGCCTCTGCTCTCCTCAGTGCTTCCACCTGTTCCCATGGGAGGCGATCTCTTCCAGCCAGTATCTCCTCCCAAGTGTAACAACCTTTGCCATCCAATACGTCTTCCCATGTCCATTCCTCCTTTCGCTTTTCCTGCGGTCGCTGCCTGTTTCCTGTTTCCATTCTGTAACGGCGTTCTTCGTTTGTCGAAAGAGAGTCGGACCGAAATGCAGCATGGTGGTTACTCATGTCTTTAATGAAGAAAAGTGACGATACATGAAATAACTATAATAAATACAAAACAACAAACGGAACATGAAACCTAATTACAGCCTATTTTTTTGTATTTTTTAATCGAGACATCTTTAATAACGATGAAAACGAACAATACAAAAACAACAAACGGAATAGTGAAAACCTAATACAGCCTGTCTTTTTTAAATTTTTATAAAAAATAATTTATTACCTTCAATACCATTCATTCTTTACAACTCATAATTTTCATACTTACTCCAACAATGGTATTTTAATTTAACTAAACAAAACAAAAAACCCAAACAAAACCTCAGGGGAGCATCTTCCCTCCCCGTCACCCTACAAACTACCTTTCCCTATCTCCCCGTCGCTAATCTATCCCCTTACAAATCTAAATGACACCCAGCCCTAAACCCCCCTTCCACCTCTCCCGAGCAGCATGCTGCCCCCACTTCCTCTCCTCCCTCTTCATCCTCCCCCTCAAATCTCCTTCCACCCTCCTCACTATCCCTTCCACCCCCCAATCTCTCCCTGTCTTCACCATGTTCTGCCTGGCTTCCCACAGCCCCCGTTTAAAGAGACTCATGAGAAGCCAGAGCAGAAACCTGTCCCTATCCGTCCCTCTCGCTCTCCCTACACCTCTCTCTAACCTGGCCCACGTCAATACAAAATCCCCCCTTACCAAACCTAACAACACCCGTGCCCTAGCCCATACTACTCCGGCAAAGGCACAGTCCCAAAAGACATGGCGCACAGTCTCCTCCCTGCCACAAGAGGATCTTGGACAGGTGGGGGATTGCACCAAACTATACCGGTACATGATGGAACGTACCGGCAAGCACTTATGGAGGCTCAACCAATTCAGGTCCTTGAGCCTGTTGTCCAGACCCCGTGCCTGCACTCCCTCCCAGACCACTTCCGAGATGCCCACTACAGGCACCGGACTCCCTGCCTTTCTGACCTCCTCGTACAGGTGCCTGTGATCTAAACCTACTCGGGCAACTTCAACCTCAGGGTGTGCACGCAGCCACTTGGCCGCATGACCAAAGTGCCACGGCAGCTGTTCCGCCCGAGGACCCGTGTTAGACCACACCATTACGCTTCTCGCCTGATACGAGAAGAACACCCGCAGGAGGTAACCGGACGGGTGTATCACTGGATGAGCAAGCTCCGTTAACAAGAAAGAAACAAAAATTGCGTCCAGCTTGAGGGGGAAATGTGGTACCCCCCTACCTCCCTCCCCGATGGGACAGAGCATGCATGCCCTGGCGACCCACTCGCACCTGCCACTCCACATGAACTGAAACACAAGCCTCACTAGAGGCCTCCTCAGACAAGCCGGCAATGGGTAGATGTACGCCAAATACAAAAGAGACGGCAACACATCCACCTTTAGGACCAGGACTTTGCCCATAAAAGACAAATACCTAGCCTTCCACATTGCTAGCTTCCTCTGTACCACTGCGATACGCATGTTCCAGTTTAGCGTCGCTGAGCCGGAGGTCTCAAAATGGACCCCGAGAATCCTCAGGGACTCTCACAGAGAGATACCCCCCCGGGCACATCCGTTCTACCGCGCCATCTACCGAAAAACTTGACGGAAGACTTTGCATGGTTCAGAACCGCTCCCGACGCTCGGGTGAAATCCCCAAAGATGGCAAGGGACCTTGTCAGGCACGAGTCCTTGCACAGCAGCAAGGAAGTGTCGTCGGCGTACTGCGTCATCTTAACACGCAGCCCACCACTTCCAGGGATCAACAAGCCTTCCACCCCTGTGTCTGCCCTAATGGCAGCCCCCAGAGGCTCCATGTACAGAACGAAGAGGAGAGCCGAGAGTGGGCACCCCTGCCTGACCCCAGACGAGAGGTCAAAAACGTCACCCAAGTGACTATTTACACTAACTCGGCACCCCGCTCCGACATATAATGTACGAATCCATCCTATGAACTTCTCCCCAAATCCTAATCGACCTAACACTCTGAATAAAAAGGATCTATTCACGCGATCAAAGGCTTTCGCCTGATCTAGCGCTGCTACCATTAAAGGCAGTCCTCTATCTTCAACCCAAGCGATGGAGTCCCTGATTAACTGTAGGTTCCATCTAATAGAGCGGCCCTCTACCCCGCACGTCTGATCCTCATGAACGACGTAGGGAAGGGCTGTGCGCAACCGGTCTGCTAAAACCTTTGCAAGTAGCTTGTAATCTACGCACAGCATGGTCAATGGCCGCCAGTTGCCAAGGTCTGTTACTTCCCCCTTCTTATATAAAAGTGACAGCACAACAACAGCCATTGATCCCCCCCGGGACCCCCGTCTCAAGGATGGCCTTCAAGACTTCGAGGACCACTGGTCCAAGTATACCCCAAAACTTGAGATAAAACTCAGCCGGCAGCCCATCCATCCCAGGCACCTTCCCTTTTCCCATCCTCCTAAGAGCGCTCTCAACCTCTTCTAGTGAAATCTGGGCCTCCATCACTTCTCTAATGTCCTCCGGCAACCGCCTGGACAAGTGTTCTAAAAACACATTTCCCTGCTCTACATCTATTTCCCTTTCCTTAAATAAACCTTGGAAATGATCAGTTGTCACCCTGACCATATCCACTGGTTCTCTAACTATACTACCATTTTCTTCCCTAACGCCATGCATTACCTTCCTACTCTGTCTGGCCCTAACCGACTTAAAGAACATAGCGGAACAAGTCTCATTGTGTTCTAGAAAGCCACTATGCGCACGCTCCAGGAAAGCTCGAGCCTTCCGCTCCTGCAACTCCCTGAGCTGCGCCTTTAGGGTAGCGGATCTCTCCCAGTCAAACGACCCGCCGAGGTTGCCTGCCTCATACTCGAGTTCAATTAACCTTTGGATACGATCCACCTCCCTCCTCTCCTCCCTTTTTTCCTCTTGCAATACCCTATTATAAAAGCCCTAATCCTCACCTTAACTAATTCCCACCACTCTAACACCCCCTCGCACATGGACCGGAGGCCTTCAAGCCTCCAAAAGAAATCATAAAACCCGTCAACAAAAGCCCGCTCCTCCAGCATATCCCGATCTAACTTCCAGTACCCCCTACCAAAGAGGCAGACTGGCGACCCCACCTGCAGGAGCACCCCGTCGTGATCCGAAAAGAAAACAGGCAACAGCCGCCCAGACAACTTACCCAAAGACCTGGGTACAAAAATATAGTCGAGCCTCCGCTCAACCCCCCTGGAGTTGCGCCATATAGGACCGGCCATTTTCGGAGTAGTGTGCAGACCACCATCAACCAGACCATGGCAAGCCATTAGCCTGGTAATGGCGCCTGCACTGCTACCCCCCCCCTATTCCTAAATCTGTATTAAAATCCCCCCCTATCACTAATTTCCTATTTGTGACACACAGGGGCGTCAGACAGTCCACCATCTCCCTCCTGTCTGCCACCACCTGTGGCCCATACACCACCACTAATCTAAATTTACAATCCCTTATCGTGACATCCACCCCTATAACCCTCCCCTGCATTACCACAAAAGAATCCTCCACTTTTACCTCCCTGTGCCCACACAAAATCCCTACCCCAGATGAGTGCACCCCCCCAATACCCCAAACCGACTCCCCCTTGTCCCACTCCCTCTTAAACCTACTAACATCCCCTCCATCCCTCAGGTGAACCTCCTGTAAAAAACAAAAATCAAACCCCACACCCTCCAAATAACTAAAAACCGCCCTCCTCTTAACAAAATCCCTTAAACCCCTTACATTTAAAGTAACAAAAGTAAAATTAGACCCCATGAAAGAATCAAATAAAAACATGTAATACACTCAAATTCTAAACCCAGACAGAAAAAAACTAAAACAGGAGACTCACCCGATGCTCCCCTGCTCCATATCTACCGGTGAAAACACCATCCGTACTCCCGACATCCCCCCCTCTTCCTCCATCTCACCAACCCAGGATGCAGGAATAGTGTTTGGCTCCGGGGTGCCCTGCACCCTGGGTCTACCCCACAATCCTCCCCCTCCCCAGTGCTGCAGCTGGATTGGAAAAAAATCGGGGAGGCTGAGTCCACAATCGATCATAATCTTGATGTGATTGGCCTGACTGAAACATGGCTTAAGCCTGATGAATTTACTGTTTTAAATGAGGCCTCACCTCCTGGCTACACTAGTGACCATATCCCCCGTGCATCCCGCAAAGGCGGAGGTGTTGCTAACATTTACGATAGCAAATTTCAATTTACAAAAAAAAAAAAGACATTTTCATCTTTTGAGCTTCTAGTCATGAAATCTATGCAGCCTACTCAATCACTTTTTATAGCTACTGTTTACAGGCCTCCTGGGCCATATACAGCGTTTCTCACTGAGTTTCCTGAATTCCTATCGGACCTTGTAGTCATAGCAGATAATATTCTAATCTTTGGTGACTTTAATATTCACATGGAAAAGTCCACAGACCCACTCCAAAAGGCTTTCGGAGCCATCATCGACTCAGTGGGTTTTGTCCAACATGTCTCTGGACCCACTCACTGTCACAGTCATACGCTGGACCTAGTTTTGTCCCATGGAATAAATGTGGTGGATCTTAATGTTTTTCCTCATAATCCTGGACTATCGGACCACCATTTTATTACGTTTGCAATTGCAACAAATAATCTGCTTAGACCCCAACCAAGGAACATCAAAAGTCGTGCTATAAATTCACAGACAACACAAAGATTCCTTGATGCCCTTCCAGACTCCCTCTGCCTACCCAAGGACGCCAGAGGACAAAAATCAGTTAACCACCTAACTGAGGATCTCAATCTAACCTTGCGCAATACCCTAGATGCAGTTGCACCCCTAAAAACTAAAAAAATGTCTCCTAAGAAACTAGCTCCCTGGTACACAGAAAATACCCGAGCTCTGAAGCAAGCTTCCAGAAAATTGGAACGGAAATGGCGCCACACCAAACTGGAAGTCTTCCGACTAGCTTGGAAGGACGGTACCGTGCAGTACCGTAGAGCCCTTACTGCTGCTCGATCATCCTATTTTTCTAACTTAATTGAGGAAAATAAGAACAATCCGAAATTCCTTTATAATACTGTCGCAAAGCTAACTAAAAAGCAGCATTACCCAAGAGAGGATGACTTTCACTTTAGCAGTGATAAATTCATGAACTTCTTTGAGGAAAAGATTATGATTATTAGAAAGCAAATTACGGACTCCTCTTTAAACCTGCGTATTCCTCCAAACCTCAGTTGTCCTGAGTCTGCACAACTCTGCCAGGACCTAGGATCAAGAGAGACGCTCAAGTGTTTTAGTACTATATCTCTTGACACAATGATGAAAATAATCATGGCCTCTAAACCTTCAAGCTGCATACTGGACCCTATTCCAACTATACTGAAAGAGCTGCTTCCTGTGCTTGGCCCTCCTATGTTGAACAAAATAAACGGCTCTCTATCCACTGGATGTGTACCAAACTCACTAAAAGTGGCAGTAATAAAGCCTCTCTTGAAAAAGCCAAACCTTGACCCAGAAAATATAAAAAACTATCGGCGTATATCGAATCTTCCATTCCTCTCAAAAATTTGAGAGAAGGCTGTTGCGCAGCAACTCACTGCCTTCCTGAAGACAAACAATGTATACGAAATGCTTCAGTCTGGTTTTAGACCCCATCATAGCACTGAGACGGCACTTGTGAAGGTGGTAAATGACATTTTAATGGCATCGGACCGAGGCTCTGCATCTGTCCTCGTGCTCCTAGACCTTAGTGCTGCTTTTGATACCATCGATCACCACATTCTTTTGGAGAGATTGGAAACCCAAATTGGTCTACACGGACATGTTCTGGCCTGGTTTAGATCTTATCTGTCGGAAAGATATCAGTTTGTCTCTATGAATGGTTTGTCCTCTGACAAATCAACTGTAAATTTCGGTGTTCCTCAAGGTTCCGTTTTAGGACCACTATTGTTTTCACTATATATTTTACCTCTTGGGGATGTTATTCGAAAACATAATGTAAACTTTCACTGCTATGCGGATGACACACAGCTGTACATTTCAATGAAACATGGTGAAGCCCCAAAATTGCCCTCGCTAGAAGCATGTGTTTCAGACATAAGGAAGTGGATGGCTGCAAACTTTCTACTATTAAACTCGGACAAAACAGAGATGCTTGTTCTAGGTCCCAAGAAACAAAGAGATCTTCTGTTGAATCTTAATGGTTGTACAGTCGTCTCAAATAAAACTGTGAAGGACCTCGGCGTTACTCTGGACCCTGATCTCTCTTTTGAAGAACATATCAAGACCATTTCGAGGACAGCTTTTTTCCATCTACGTAACATTGCAAAAATCAGAAACTTTCTGTCCAAAAATGATGCAGAAAAATTAATCCATGCTTTTGTCACTTCTAGGTTAGACTACTGCAATGCTCTATTTTCCGGCTACCCGGATAAAGCACTAAATAAACTTCAGTTAGTGCTAAATACGGCTGCTAGAATCCTGACTAGAACCAAAAAATTTGATCATATTACTCCAGTGCTAGCCTCTCTACACTGGCTTCCTGTCAAAGCAAGGGCTGATTTCAAGGTTTTATGCTAACCTACAAAGCATTACATGTGCTTGCTCCTACCTATCTCTCTGATTTGGTCCTGCCGTACATACCTACACGTACGCTACGGTCACAAGACGCAGGCCTCCTAATTGTCCCTAGAATTTCTAAGCAAACAGCTGGAGGCAGGGCTTTCTCCTATAGAGCTCCATTTTTATGGAACGGTCTGCCTACCCATGTCAGAGACTCAAACTCGGTCTCAACCTTTAAGTCTTTACTGAAGACTCATCTCTTCAGTGGGTCATATGATTGAGTGTAGTCTGGCCCAGGAGTGGGAAGGTGAACGGAAAGGCTCTGGAGCAACGAACCGCCCTTGCTGTCTCTGCCTGGCCGGTTCCCCTCTTTCCACTGGGATTCTCTGCCTCTAACCCTATTACAGGGGCTGAGTCACTGGCTTGCTGGGGCTCTCTCATGCCGTCCCTGGAGGGGGTGCGTCACCTGAGTGGGTTGATTCACTGTTGTGGTCATCCTGTCTGGGTTGGCGCCCCCCCCCCCCCCTTGGGTTGTGCCGTGGCGGAGATCTTTGTGGGCTATACTCAGCCTTGTCTCAGGATGGTAAGTTGGTGGTTGAAGATATCCCTCTAGTGGTGTGGGGGCTGTGCTTTGGCAAAGTGGGTGGGGTTATATCCTTCCTGTTTGGCCCTGTCCGGGGGTGTCCTCGGATGGGGCCACAGTGTCTCCTGACCCCTCCTGTCTCAGCCTCCAGTATTTATGCTGCAGTAGTTTATGTGTCGGGGGGCTGGGGTCAGTTTGTTATATCTGGAGTACTTCTCCTGTCCTATTCGGTGTCCTGTGTGAATCTAAGTGTGCGTTCTCTAATTCTCTCCTTCTCTCTTTCTTTCTCTCTCTCGGAGGACCTGAGCCCTAGGACCATGCCCCAGGACTACCTGACATGATGACTCCTTGCTGTCCCCAGTCCACCTGGCCATGCTGCTGCTCCAGTTTCAACTTCCACCTGACTGTGCTGCTGCTCTAGTTTCAACTGTTCTGCCTTATTATTATTCGACCATGCTGGTCATTTATGAACATTTGAACATCTTGGCCATGTTCTGTTATAATCTCCACCCGGCACAGCCAGAAGAGGACTGGCCACCCCACATAGCCTGGTTCCTCTCTAGGTTTCTTCCTAGGTATTGGCCTTTCTAGGGAGTTTTTCCTAACCACCGTGCTTCTACACCTGCATTGCTTGCTGTTTGGGGTTTTAGGCTGGGTTTCTGTACAGCACTTTGAGATATCAGCTGATGTACGAAGGGCTATATAAATAAATTTGATTTGATTTGATTTGATTTGAGTCCCCAAACAAAAAACTCCCCACCTCCTCCTGTACCCAGTCCTGAGTCTTGTTAGGTGTGTCCCCACCCAACAGAGGTTGAGGGCCTGGGGAAACCAGCAGCAACCCAGAGGTTTCTCCCACCCACATCACTCTCTTGGCCATCCCCTCCCTCTCACTGTCGGCCAATCGCACCCTCCTCTTCATTCTCTTCTTTGGTGATGGCGGCAGTGGAGAGATACCACCCTACCCCCCACCAGCTCCTCCACCATACCCCTCATCTCTTCCACCAGGGCACTTTCCCCCCAGTCCACTTGCTCTTCCACCGTCTCCTTCTCCAACACTCCTCCCTCGCTTTCTTCTCTCTCATGCTCCTCCACTCGGTTGCCTTCTTCCGCCGCTTTTCCTGGTTCTCCTACTCCCGTGCCTTCCGTTTCCTTCTCTCTTCCATCTGCTGCTTCTTCCTCCTCCTCCTTCCTTGCGGCCTTCCCCTCTGGACCTGTACTCTGGTCATGAGGCTTGCTTCCTTCCCCTCCTCTTCTTCCCCCATCCCCCGCTCCTGCTCCCCCCCCAGCCGCAGACGCATATGACCTCTGACGAGCTGGGCACCCCCGCCACAGGTGTGCTGACGAGCCACACCCGTGGCACGCCTTAGGCTTGTCACAATCCTTCGCCTCGTGTTCCTCAGATCCACAAAATCTGCATTTTCTTGCGAATATGTGGCCGTAGGCCATACAGCGCCTGCAAAATGGGGGGTGACGTGCATAAAACAACGTCCCCCTGTCAGCCCCTAGGGAGAACATAGCAGGAGGATGGAGGTAGCCACCATGTCCCTTTGGGTCCTCTCTGAGGAGGGCCTGGAAGCCTCTCCTCCCATTCCAAAACCCAAGGGAGTCTTTGAGGTGCCTTGCTGAGGAGACGTTATCCATGTATCTCCCCAGAAAGGCCCTCACCTCTTCATCCTTAACGTATGGGTTGTAAATGTTGACAGTTACAACCCTGAAGTTATTCTTCGCCAGGCTTGTTATTTCATAGTGGCTCATCGGCTTCTCGCCTCCCACTGCTCTTGCCCTTCTCAGGATATCATCGTGTTTCTCCTCTTTATATAGTGCCACGTCGTATGCTCCCTCCAACGAGTTGCCTTGGAAACAAAACACGTCCTTCACCGTCAGCTTTAGAATCCCCATCAATATTATCCTTCCAAAAGTTTCCCGTCCTAAAGGCTCCAACTCCTTTTCCTTCCAAGCAAAACGAATCGTGTTGGCCAGCCCAATCCCAGGGGCCGACCGTGTTGATGTATTTAGCACCATCTCCGCAAGGAGAATGGCGCTCGTTCTCTTCTCTTCCAAAACAATGAAAAAAGAAAATCCAAAGTGACTGAGCCTATCTGGTGCAAACTAACACAGAGACAGGAACAATCACCCACGAAATACAAAGCGAACTCAGGCTACCTAAATACAGTTCCCAATCAGAGGCAACGAGAAGCACCTGACTGCTGATTGAGAACTGCCTCAGGCAGCCAAGCCTATACAACACCCCTAATCAACCACAATCCCAATGCCTACAAAAAAAAACAATACGACAACACAATAACCCATGTCACACCCTGGCCTGAACAAATAATTAAAGAAAACACAAAATACTAAGACCAAGGCGTGACAATCGTCTGCATTTACAAGGTGTTTCACCAATAGGATAATATTTCCCAATTAAATATGTCCCAATTATTCCAGATATAATATATGTACAGAGAGAAAATATGCTAATAAATTAAGGACCATGACAAGATAACCTGCCGTTGAAAAGCAGAGAGTTTCACTGGAACTTGGCCAATCTTATAATTGCAAAAGAACACGAAGTTAAGGCCACCAAAATTAGAGAAGACTTGATGAGGAATAAGGTTGCACATAGAAGAGGGTCTTCTTGGAATGGTTTTATCCAATTCATCTTAAAAGTATAATTTAAGGTAGAAAAGTCAGGAAAATGAAGCCCCCACCCATAATCATGTGTTCATTACAACAGTTTTCCTAATGTAATGGGTACAGTTTTTCCACAAAAAAAGTTCAAAAGCATCTGGTCTACAGTTAAATAGCATCTGATCTACAGTTAAAAAGCATCTGGTCTACAGTTAAAAAGCATCTGGTCTACAGTTAAAAAGCATCTGTTCTACAGTTAAAAAGCATCTGGTCTACAGTTAAAAAGCATCTGGTCTGCAGTTATAAAGCATCTGGTCTGCAGTTAAAAAGCATCTGTTCTACAGTTAAAAAGCATCTGGTCTACAGTTAAAAAGCATCTGGTCTACAGTTAAAAAGCATCTGTTCTACAGTTAAAAAGCATCTGATCTACAGTCATAAAGCATCTGGTCTACAGTTAAAAAGCATCTGTTCTACAGTTAAAAAGCATCTGGTCTGCAGTTAAAAAGCATCTGGTCTACAGTTAAAAAGCATCTGGTCTGCAGTTAAAAAGCATCTGGTCTACAGTTAAAAAGCATCTGTTCTACAGTTAAAAAGCATCTGTTCTACAGTTATAAAGCATCTGGTCTGCAGTTAAAAAGCATCTGGTCTACAGTTAAAAAGCATCTGGTCTACAGTTAAAAAGCATCTGTTCTACAGTTAAAAAGCATCTGGTCTGCAGTTAAAAAGCATCTGATCTACAGTTAAAAAGCATCTGGGCTGCAGTTAAAAAGCATCTGGTCTACAGTTAAAAAGCCACTCCTCAGTTAAAGGCATGACAGCCCGCTCAGAGTTTGCCAACAAGCACCTAAAAGACTGTCAGACCATGAGAAACAAGATTCTCTGGACTGATGAAACCAAGATTGAACTCTTTGGCCTGAATGCCAAGCATCACGTCTGGAGGAAACCTGGCACCATCCGTACGGCGAAGCATGGTGGTGGCAGCATCATGCTGTGCGGATGTTTTTCAGCGGCTGTGACTAGTCATGACAGAGGGAAAGATGAACGGCGCAAAGTACAGAGAGATCCTTGATGAAAACTTGCTCCAGAGCACTCAGGACCTCAGACTGGGGTGAATGTTCACCTTCCGAACAGGACAACAACCCTAAGCACACAGCCAAGACAATGCAGGAGTGACTTCGGGCCAAGTCTCTGAATGTCCTTGAGTTGCCCAGCAAGAGCCCGGACTTGAACACGATTGAACGTCTCTGGAGTGACCTGAAGATAGCTGTGCAGATACCCTCTGCAGATAAGAATGGGAGAATCTCCCCAAATACCAGTTTTCCAAGCTTGAGTCCAAGAAGACTCGAGGCTGTAATTGCTGCCAAAGGTCCTTCAACAAAGTACAGAGTCAAGGGTCTGAATACTTATGTAAATGTGATATTTGAGTTTGGTATTTTGTTTTTTTGTTGTTAACATTTCTAAAAACCTGTTTTTGCTTTGTCGTTATTGGGTGTTGTGTGTAGATTGATGAGGGGGAAACATTTTTAATCCATTTTAGAGTAAGGCTGAAAAGTAACAAAATGTGGGAAATGTCAAGGGGTCTGAATACTTTACGAAGGCGCTGTATCTCTTTGCTTATTTTACTATCAATATATAAAGATAATGCAGCATATGTTAGTCTAGAGATACCCTCAGCCTTGGTTATTAGGACTCTTCCTTTTAAAGATACTGTAAGTCCAACTGTAGCCATTGATTTAGCTTCTTCTTGGGTTAACATTTAGGAAGACTAGATTTTTTTATCCATGGTAAAGGTTATGCCTAAATATGTAAGTTCTTCTTTCAGTGAAATACCACAATATGAGGGTGTCACAGAATCTTTGACTGCCATGAGTTCGCATTTATTCATGTTAAAACAGAATCCTTTCCCTAAGCATCTGGTCTATCACATTGATCGATATGGGAATCGACTAGAGTCTTTCAGAAAAAGTGTAGCATTGTAAACCAGCTGGCTTATAATCATTTATTTACCAGCTATGGAAATACCTTCTACAGGACTATTATTAGTAGATTATGTAAGAAGTTGGGTGACTAATAAAAACAGATATAGTGAGATAGGGCAACACTGCCTAATTCCTCTCAAATCTAGGTGAAGTGCTAGGTTTCAGTTTCAGCTGTTACCATTCGTATAGGGTCTTAATAGACCTACAGAAAAAGTCCCCGAAATGACTTAAGGGAGTAAGAAGAGGAACTGTGTCTACTGTGTCCAATGCATTATAGAAAATAAACTAAAATATACAGCTATCCTCAGTTATTAGGTCTTATTATTAGGTCAAGTATGACTAATACTATTCTGATATGGTTAGAGATATGTCTGTCTCATCAATGATTGCGTCCAGGACTTCTTTAATTATCTTTGACACTAGTAAGGTTAATATCTTATAATCATTATTAAGACTAATTCTACGTCAGTTATTGATGAGAAGCCAGGATGTTTTTGGCTTAGGGATCCGTGTTAATAAACATTAATTCGTTGTAGGAGGGAGAACATTGTTTTTAATACTCTCTAGAACTACTTCAAGTAGGAGGGGAGCTACTTGTTCAGAGAATAACTGATACAATTCACTGAAAAGTTCAGTGACTTTCAACATGGCATTGTCTTAGGATGCCACCTTTCCAACAAGTCAGTTTGTCAAATTTCTGCCCTACTGGATTTGCCCCGGTCAACTCTAAGTGCTGTTATTGTGAAGTGGAAATGTCTAGAAGCAACGGCTCAGCCGTGAAGTGGTAGGCCACACAAGCTTGCAGAATGGGACCGCCGAGTGCTGAAGCGCGTAGCACGTAAAAATGATCTGCCCTTGTTTGCAACACTCACTACCGAGTTCCAAACTGCCTCTGGAAGCAAGGTCAGCACAATAAGTGTTCGTCGGGAGCTTCATGAACTGGGTTTCCATAAGGCTAAGATCACCATACACAATGCCAAGAGTCAGATGGAGTGGTGGAATGCTCGCCTCCGTTGTACTCTGGAGCAGTGGAAACATGTTCTCTGGAGTGAGGAGTCATGCTTCACCATCTGGCAGTCTGACGGACGAATCCGGGTTCGTGGATGGCAGGAGAATGCTACCTACCTGAATACATAGTGCCAACTGTAAAGTTTGGTGGATGAGGAATAATGGTCTGCGGCTGTTTTTCATGGTTCAGGCTAGGCCCTTAGTTCCAGTGAAGGGAAATCTTAACGCTACAGCATACAATGACATTCTAGTAGATTCGGTGCTTCCAACTTTGCGTCAACAGTGTGGGGAAAGTTCTTTCCTGTTTTAGCATGACAATGCACCCGTGCACGAAGCGAGGTCCATACAGAAATGGTTTGTCGAGATCGGTGTGGAAGAGCTTGACTGGTCATCGAACAGGCCAGGCCTAATCGAGCAGGTGTACACATACTTTTGGTCATGTAGTGTATTAATATGTCATGTAGCAACTAATATGTTTCAGAACACATTTTAGAGTAATCTGATGCTACAGAAAGTAATGGTTATAGCCTATGAAATATATATTTTGCTGTCCAAAATATTAGGCTACTGTGCAAATTAGATGGAACTCAAGTGCTGTTACATCTGTCACAATGTAAAAAAATAAAACAATTATTTGTTGTTTTACACATAAAAACAGGATGCTTGCTTGCACAGTGAATGCAATGGGATTGCAAATGGTCATGTGATTGCAAACAGAGTGGAAATTATTAAAAGGGAAAACATTTGTCCAATCTACTCCATACGGGAAACAAGCCTGGTGCCCAAATTGATGAAGTATGTAGCGCAGCTGAGAGTCGAGTGTGGAGTGGAATGGATTCGGTTCAGTCAGTTGTCCTGATGAGCTCTTCCCAGCTACCAATTTTTTAACGGGCTGGCTAGCTGGCAACAACATCATCATGGCACTAGTTAAAACATGTAATATAAAGTGATGTGTATTTTAATGGGCAAGGGAGAAATAACTTGTAGTATTGGTAACCAACTGGATGTCAGCAATTGGCTAACCGTAACAAGCCAGTGTGAATGACCAGCACAACGGTGTTGTATCGGGGTGCTTTGCCGATGTGAGTTGCATCCCAATAGGCAGCAGTTGCTTCCCACCGGGCATCTGTCAGCTATCACATTTAGCAGGCGGTAGCTAACGTGGAAAATTTGTTCCATCCCACTTGATTTTATTTGTGTGATAGCAACCTACATGAGAAATAACTTGTAATATTGGTAGTAACCATCTGAATGTCACATGGTACAGTCTACTGCTCAATGGGGAAACTGACAACTGACGCTGCAAACTGACAACACAACAACACCGGGCACGGTGCCCTTCGTTCCCGCTTGCTGTAGTAAGGAGGGGGAATTAGCTATATAGTGTAACCACTATCAGGCCAGGGTACAGCTAAAGCACATTTATTGCAGGCTAGTGATTTTCACTGAAATGTACAACTATGGCATTGAAGTCAGACAAGTTGAGACTTCTGAAGTTTCTAGCCACAAGGACAAACTAGCTAGCTGGAAAGGTATCATCAGGACCACTGACTGAACTCGACTCTCGCTGCGCGACATATGTCATAACCGACTCAGATAGCTGTGATGATGACCTGCTCTTGGGCATTCAACTCGGGAATCCAACTGGCACTTTAATGACCAGTATGATGACACGCCCAACATGGTGAGGGAAGTGCCAACCAGTGTTGTGGACCCATTCAGCTTCAATGCTAAGGATGGGTCAGAAGAGTCATTCCAAGGCTCTGACTAACTATGCGCTGTCCTGCGGTCTTAGCTAGGCTGGAGCTCTCAAGCCACGGCCTCTGCCACTAACCCTTTATTTAAGAATGCTGGCACCTATACCGTTTGGTGTGCCACCTTCACCGGCTTTTCTTATGGAGCTTCTGAGATGCTGGGCCATCCCACATGTTCTTGCCCACCAAGGCAAGGATAGTAGGATGCTATCTGCCATGCGCAACGCAAAACAACATGGGTTGGACCATATGCCTATGCATAGCAGAGCTGAAGCTCTGAAGGATGACGCCTGCTTCCCCAGACCTCAGTGCAGGGCCACTGATGACCTACTGTGACAGGCTTATTACACAGTGGACTGCATTGGGAAAGTTCTCCACTTTCACAGACGGTCAACATCTGGCCAGGCATACCAGTTTGCCTTCCAAAGCCAGACATACCCAGTTTGCCTTCCAAAGCCAGGCATACCAGTTTGCCTTCCAAAGCCAGACATACCAGTTTGCCTTCCAAAGCCAGGCATACCAGTTTGCCTTCCAAAGCCAGGCATACCAGTTTGCCTTCCAAAGCCAGGCATGCCAGTTTGCCTTCCAAAGCCAGGCATGCCAGTTTGCCTTCCAAAGCCAGGCATACCAGTTTGCCTTCCAAAGCTAGGCATGCCAGTTTGCCTTCCAAAGCCAGGCATACCAGTTTGCCGTATTACCCTTTGGCCTCTCCTTGGCTCCTCGTGTCTTCACAAGATGCACGAGTGCAGCCCTGAGCTTACAATTATTTAATAATCTTTCATATAATAATAATAATAATAACTACCTCTACGACTGGCTCATCTGCATCCCCTCTCGCGCACTGGGGTCTTACCGTGAACAACTAAAAGAGCAACTTCACTCCAAGCCAAAAGGTCACTTTTACTGGCATGACTCTGAACTCCCACATCATAAAGGTGTGCAGCATTCTTCTGCAACAATTCCAGTTAAACACATTGGTGAAAGTACAAACATTCCCACAACTGATGGGCATGCTTGTGGTGGCCTCCACAGTGACACAGCCTGCTGGCATTTGTTACATTTTGGCAGATGCTCTTATCCAAAGCCACGTACAGTTGTGAGTGCTTATATTTTCTTCTCGTACTGGTCCCCCATTGGAATCAAACCCACAATCCTGGCATTGCAAGCACCATGCTCTAGCTACCTGAGCCACACAGGACTGCTGCTTGGAACCCAAGAGGGACAGAAACACCTCAATCTGAGTGACAAGGGCATGCTACTCTACTCTGCAGCTGTGGAGAAAGAGAATCTACCTGACTACAGGTATCCCTTTCGGATCAATTCCGTCAAGGCAGGAAGTAGTGATGACCGATGCTTCACTAACAGGCTGGAGAGCCGTGTAGCAACACAGGATTGTACGTGGAGAGTGGTGCCCCCGCTTGGCAGTTTACCTAGCCCTGAAACACTTTCTGCCTGTTCCCAAACATAAACATGTCCTGATACGATCAGACAATACATTGACAGTGTTTCACATCAACCATCAAGTGGGATTGAGGTCTGTACGGTCCCTACAGGTGGCCCAACAACTCCTGACATGGCCTCCCTATGAGCTGTCCATCTCCCAGGCTAGTTGAACGAGGTGGCAGATTTCTTGTCATAAGAGGAACTGCCCTGGGAGAATGGAGACATCACCCACAAGTAGTGCCGATGATATGGCAGCGGTTCGGAATGGCACTTGGAAATGTTCGTCTCAGAGCAAACATCCCACTTCTCCCTCTGGTTCTCTGAAGGCCTGCTGTATGCATTGATTGTGAAGATAGCGCTGCAGTTGATAGCTGGTGTCCTATGGGCTCCTGATCAAGCCTGCTATTTAGTTTTTCTTTACTCTGATCGTAACGTTTTTTGTACATAATATTTCCAACATGATTTCCTATGACCGAAAACAGCTTCTGATCATCAGATCAGTGATTCCTAACCTCAATGTAGATGGAGATATATACTTCAAATAGTCGGCCGCTGTGGATGTACTTCCTATTCCAGACCAGGCCCTAATCCCCAGGACTCGAAAGAGGAGGAAATGGAGCAAGGGAGGCAAACGAGTGAGCTCTCTGGCGAGACTACGACGGCTCTACCCTCCATTCTGTTGGCGAACGTACAATCGCTAGAGCAAAAACTAGATGAGCTCTGTTCTTTAATGTCTTATGTTTCTCTGAGTCGTGGCTGAACATGGACATGGATAATATACATCTAGCTGTTTTTTTTAGCATCTTCAAGACCGAATGGTAGCTTAAGGTTAAGGGGAAGGTATGTGTCTCTTTGTTAATAAAAGCTGGTGTGTGATCTGTAATGTTAACGAAGCTTTGAGGTTTTGCTCGCCTGAGTTAGAATACCTCATGATAAGCTGCAGACCATACTATTTACTATTTTTCATAGCTGTCTATTTATCACCACAAACCGATACTGGCACTAAGACCACACTCAACAAGCTGTATAGGGCCATAAAATGTGGCCCTATACAAATGCTCCTAGTGGACGGTGATTTTAATGCAGGGAAACTGAAATCTGTACTCCACATTCAGAAATGCATACAAAGCTCTCCATCGCCCTATATTTGGAAAATCAGACCATAACTTTATTCTTGCTTACAAGCAAAAACTCAAACAGGAAGTACCAGTGACACGCTCAATACAGAAGTGGTCCGATGAAGCGGATGCTAAGCTACAGGATGCCAGCACAATCTGGAATATGTTTAGGGATTAATCCGATAACATTGAGGAGTTTACCACATCAGTCTCTGGATTCATTAATAGTTGCATCGACGACATCATCCCCACAATGACCGTACGTACATATTCCAACCAGAAGCAATGGATTACAGGCAACATCCTCACTGAACCGTCAATACACCAATACAGGACTAAGATCGAATTCTACTATGCCGGCTCTGACTCTTGTCGGGTGAGAAACGGTTTGCAAACTATCATGGATTCCAAAGGGAAACAAAGCCGTGAGCTGCCCAGTGACGCGTGCCTACCAGACAAGCTAAATTCCTTCTATGCTCGCTTCCTGACGCCCTCACGCAGGTGGTGAGGATAGGCAACAACAAATCTGCCACGCTGATTCTGCCAGAACCATGCTGGTCCCAGGGGGACATCTTTCTATCCTTTAAAAAAAATCTATTCTCTCTTCAACCCTCCTCCCACCATCATTCTTTCTACCTCTCTATCCCTCCCTCCTTCATCCATACTCTCCCTCCCAAGTCCCTCCACTCCCCTCTCTTTCTACCTCTACCTCCCAGTCCTTCCACTCCCCCTCTCTCTACCCTCACAGTCCCTACACTCCCCCTCTCTCGACCTCTCCCCCAGTCCCTCCACTCCACTCCCACCCTCTCTCTACCTCTCCCCCCAGTCCCTCCACTCTACTGCCCCAGTCCCCCCACTCCCTCCAAGCTGATTCTCAACACGGGGGCCCCTCTTAGATGAGTGCTCAGTCCACTCCCGTGCTCCCTGTTCACCCAATGAATGATTGGCCGAGCATAACTCCAACACCATCATTAAGCTTGCTGACTATGGTGGTGGCCTGATCACAGACGACGATGATAGGGAGGAGGTCAGTGACCTGGCAGTGTGGTGCCAGAGCAACAACCTCTCCCTCAATGTCAGCAAGAAACAGGAGCTTCAAATTCCTTGTTGTCCACCTCACTAAAGAATCATCATGGTCCACACACACCAAAACAGTCCTGAAGAAGGCACAACAATGATGCCTTCCCAATCAGGAGCCAGAAAAGATTTGGCATGGGCCCTCAGGTACTCAAAAAGGTATACAGCTGCACCATTGAGAGCATCTTGATTGGCTGCATCTCCGCTTGGTATGGCAACTGCTTGGAATCCGACTGCAAGGCGCTAAGGGGGTTCCTTGTTGCGCTAAGGGGGTTCCATATGGCCAAGTACATCACTGGGGCTGAGCTTCCTGACATCCAGGATCTCTATACCAGGTAGTATCAGAGGAAGGCCCTAAAAATGGTCAAATACTCCAGCCATAGTCATAGACTGTTCTCTCTTCTCGCGCATGGCAATCGATACCGATGGACCAAATCTGGAATCAACAGGACCCTGAACAGATTCTACCCCCAAGTTGTAAGACTTCTAAATAGTTACAGTTGAAGTCGGCAGTTTACATACACTTAGATTGGAGTCATTAAAACTTGTTTTTCAACCACTACACACATTTATTTTTTACAAACTATAGCTACTATTTCTACTTTGTGCATGACACAAGTAATTTTTCCTACAATTGTTTACAGACAGATTATTTCACTTATAATTCACTGTATCACAATTCCAGTGGGTCAGAAGTTTACATACACTAAGTTGACTGTGCCTTTAAACAGCTTGGAAAATTCCAGACAATTATGTCATGGCTTTAGAAGCTTCTGATAGGCTAATTGACATCATTTAAGTCAATTGGAGGTGTAACTATTTCAAGGCCTACCTTCAAACTCTGCCTTTTTGCTTGACATCATGGGAAAATCAAACGTAATCAGTCTGGTTCATCATTGGGAGCAATTTCCAAACGCCTGAAGGTATCACGTTCATCTGTGGGACTGGTGCCCTTCACAAATAGATGGCAGCATGAGGGAGGGAAATTCAGTGGATATATTAATGCAACATCTCAAGACATCAATCATGAAGTTAAAGCTTGGTTGCAAATGGACCTTCCAAATGGACAATGACCCCCAAGCATACTTCCAAATTTGTGGCAAAATGGCTTAAGGACAACAAAAACAAAGGTATTGGAGTGGCCATCACAAAGGCATGACCTCAATCCCGTAGAAAATTTGTGGGCAGAACTGAAAACATGTGTGCGAGCAAGAAAGTCTACAAATCTGACTCTGTGACACCAGCTCTGTCAGGAGGAATGGGCCAAAATTCATCCAACTTATTGTGGGAAGCTTGTGGAAGGCTACCTGAAACGTTTAACCCAAGTTTAACAATTTAAAGACAATGCTACCAAATACTAATTGAGTGTATGTAAACTTCTGACCCACTGGGAATGTGATGAAAGAAATAAAAGCTGAAATAAATAATTCGCTCTCCTATTATTCTGACATTTCACATTCTTAAAATAAAGTACATTTTTACTAGGATTAAATGTCAGGAATTGTGAAAAACTGAGTTTAAATGTATTGGGCCTAGGTGTATGTCAACTTCAACTCTAGATAGATAGTTAACCAATAGCTACCCAGACTATCTGCATTAAACTCTTTTGACTCATCACATACGCTTCTACTACTGTTCATCTATCCTATTGTCCATTACCTATTCCTTCCCTATTCCTACCTCTACGTTCTACCTCAATTCCCTTGTACCCCTGCACATCGACTCGGTACTGGTACTCTGTGTACATAGCAAAGGTATATACACAGTGGTGCAGCGGTTTAAGGAGCTGCATCTTAGTATTAGTGGCATCACTACAGATACCCTGGTTCAAATCTAGGCTGTGTCACAACCAACTGTGGGAGTCCCATAGGGTGGTGCACAATTGGCACAGCATCGTCGGTGGCCGGTGTTGGTTGTCATTTGAGTTTGTTCTTAACTGACTTGCCTTAGTTAAACTCAATGTGTTATTATTTCTCTCTTTTTTCTGTAAGGAAGCATTTCACTGTTAGTCTACACCTGTTGTTTACCAAGTATGTGACAAATGACCTTTTATTTGATTTGGTGGTTACTGACTTAATTACATTAGTATAGGCTAAAGTACCAAAATCCTTAAACAAAGCATTCCTATGTCAGAAATGTATGAACTTTTATTGAAAAAGTATTCATTTCAGCAAAGAAAGAAAGGCACACAACTCCAGAGGACAAACATAGGTGGGTGTTTCATAATTATTATTTCTTTCAACTATTGTGCTAGATTCCACAAAGCCTGGTCTCGGTTCCACTACGTTGGTGAAGTTCTTCCGAAACTTCCTTCACCATGGAATGGAGTTTAGTCCGCTAGACAGACAACTAACTACTTGTATTCCACATTTTAGCAATACCAGAGCTTGCAATATTGGGTTAAATTAGCTTATTGGGTTACATTAGCTTTTTGAGTTTAGGGGTGTGTGACTAAATCTATCAATTGAACCACTTTTGCAGTAAAATATTTTACACAACCATTAAACACACATTGCATAAATGGGAGACATTAATGATGTGAAGAAACATGGTTGTGTTTTGCTCTACCTCGAGTAGGAGTATCTAAAAAATCTGGGGCCCTTGCCACTAGCCGATCTGTCATCAACTCAGCAATGTCACTCACAGTCACAACATACTAGTGACTGGCAGTACATGTCATGTTCCTTTTTATACAGGAAAGATGTTTTAATTACTATATATTGAGTATATCATCCGTTGTAGTGAGTGACAGCGTAGTAATGGAGTATCCGCCCGACCATAACTCCAGGCATAAAGACCTGGACTACTGGGATGAGAGATGCAAGACAGAGCAGTCTTTTGTTTCAGTCTCCAAGTTACAGAATCTACTGGAGCAACACGCCTGAGAATGTCATCCTTGTGCTTGGTATGTGTTTTGTGCTTACTTGCTTAGCTATAGCTACTTGACATAATTTCTGAAGAAATATTGAGCCTTAGACATATTGCACAAATGAAATATTTCTGTCATCATTTGGTAATGTTGATGAAAAGAGTGGATAGGGACTGTTTGAGTTTTGGCTCTACAGCTAACATGACAGAGCACAAGATGTCGCTGTAAGACAACTTTTGAAAATGTCCATGTTCAGGTTGCTCATAATATAATTATCCCAACCCTGCAAGTTTTTCAGCGCCTGATTAGGAAATTCTACACGAGTGATTGAAAGAATTTGTAGAGATGTATAAGCAGGTTTTGTAGCTTTTTAGTGCAATGGATCAATTTGAGCTACAAACATTCAGCACACACCTTTCACTGATACCGGCAACAGACTGATAGCTGTGGTAGCCTACGCTGCCTATTATTTGAATGCAAGTGTTAACAGCATGAATTCATTAAAAAAATATATATCTATATATTATTCTTTGCTATCCTACAGACACCCTACCCAAGCCCATGTGGCTATCTATCCCAGTTGTGAAAACATTTCCTTGTGGAATACTACAGAATGTTTATGTTGACAAAGGTGTTCAACATGCTTGCCTTATTTTGATGGAATATCCCTCAGAAAACGCCCTGAATCATTTTATCCCAGTGCAGAGGATTCCAAAGTCAACCTTGCTGATATTTGTGTTTCTCTGGCTTAAAGTGTTGCACTGTAGTTACAGTGACCATGCATGGGCCTAGGGGGCACTGTTGCTACAGTGATCTGTTGTCACTGCGCTACTGTAGGTTCCTTGTATGCACAGCAGCACTCTTGGTTGGGAGGGTGTGATGTTGAAAATGAGCATCAGGAAACGACAGGGGCTTTCTGGAATATGATGGGGGTAAGACCAGTGTCGTCAAGGGACTATGATAGGGTAAGACCAGTGTCGTCATGAGCTAGGCACCCGGCACGCACTCCTCCATGGAAAACTGTCGTCTTTCACGCAACACTGGGAGAGAAATTTCCCTCAGGTCAAACAGGTTCATTTAGATCTGATATCAAATCGCCTCTCTGCTCATACAGTGGTATGGTGTTGACTACAGTGCTGAGAAAACGTTTGTGAACCCTTCTGTATTTCTGCATAAATTTGACCTAAAATGCGAACAGATTTTCATCTAAGTCCTTATAATAGATAAAGTGAACCTGATTAAACAATTAAGACAAAAACAAGTTATTTATTGAGCAAATTGATCCAACATTCAATTTCTTTGTCCGAAACAGTATGCAAACCTATAGCTTGACCAGCTCAATTAAATCAAATCAAATTTTATTTGTCACATGCGCCGAATACACCACCTTACAGCTTACTTACAAGCCCTTAGTCAACAATGCAGTTTTAAGAAAATCCCTAAAAAAGTAAGTCATAAGAATAACAAATAATTAAACAGCAGCAGTAAAATAACAATAGCGGGGCAATATACAGGGGGTACCAGTACAGAGTCAATGTGGAGGCTATATACAGGTGGTACCGGTACAGAGTCAATGTGGAGGCTATATACAGGGGGTACCGGTACAGAGTCAATGTGGAGGCTATATACAGGGTATTACGGTACAGAGTCAATGTGGAGGCTATATACAGGGGGGTACTGGTACAGAGTCAATGTGGAGGCTATATACAGGTGGTACCGGTACAGAGTCAATGTGGAGGCTATATACAGGGGTATTACGGTACAGAGTCAATGTGGAGGCTATATACAGGGTATTACGGTACAGAGTCAATGTGGAGGCTATATACAGGGTATTACGGTACAGAGTCAATGTGGAGGCTATATACAGGGTATTACGGTACAGAGTCAATGTGGAGGCTATATACAGGGGGGTACCGGTACAGAGTCAATGTGGAGGCTATATACAGGGTATTACGGTACAGAGTCAATGTGGAGGCTATATACAGGGTATTACGGTACAGAGTCAATGTGGAGGCTATATACAGGGGGGTACTGTACAGAGTCAATGTGGAGGCTATATACAGGGTATTACGGTACAGAGTCAATGTGGAGGCTATATACAGGGGTACCGGTACAGAGTCAATGTGGAGGCTATATACAGGGTATTACGGTTCAGAGTCAATGTGGAGGCTATATACAGGGTATTACGGTACAGAGTCAATGTGGAGGCTATATACAGGGTATTACGGTACAGAGTCAATGTGGAGGCTATATACAGGGTGTACCGGTACAGAGTCAATGTGGAGGCTATATACAGGGGGTACCGGTACAGAGTCAATGTGGAGGCTATATACAGGGTATTACGGTACAAGAGTCAATGTGGAGGCTATATACAGGGTATTACGGTACAGAGTCAATGTGGAGGCTATATACAGGGTATTACGGTACAGAGTCAATGTGGAGGCTATATACAGGGTATTACGGTACAGAGTCAATGTGGAGGCTATATACAGGGGGTACCGGTACAGAGTCAATGTGGAGGCTATATACAGGGTATTACGGTACAGAGTCAATGTGGAGGCTATATACAGGGTATTACGGTACAGAGTCAATGTGGAGGCTATATACAGGGGGTACTGGTACAGAGTCAATGTGGAGGCTATATACAGGGTATTACGGTACAGAGTCAATGTGGAGGCTATATACAGGGGGTACCGGTACAGAGTCAATGTGGAGGCTATATACAGGGTATTACGGTACAGAGTCAATGTGGAGGCTATATACAGGGTATTACGGTACAGAGTCAATGTGGAGGCTATATACAGGGTATTACGGTACAGAGTCAATGTGGAGGCTATATACAGGGTGTACCGGTACAGAGTCAATGTGGAGGCTATATACAGGGGGTACCGGTACAGAGTCAATGTGGAGGCTATATACAGGGTATTACGGTACAGAGTCAATGTGGAGGCTATATACAGGGGGTACGGTACAGAGTCAATGTGGAGGCTATATACAGGGGGTACCGGTACAGAGTCAATGTGGAGGCTATATACAGGGTTTACGGTACAGAGTCAATGTGGAGGCTATATACAGGGGGTACCGGTACAGAGTCAATGTGGAGGCTATATACAGGGGTACTGGTACAGAGTCAATGTGGAGGCTTATACAATACAGGTGGTACCGGTACAGAGTCAATGTGGAGGCTATATACAGGGGTACCGTACAGAGTCAATGTTGAGGCTATATACAGGGGGTACGCGGTACAGAGTCATGTGGAGGCTATATACAGGGGGTACCGTAAGAGTCAATGTGGAGGCTATATACAGGGGGGACCGTACAGAGTCAATGTGGAGGCTATATACAGGGGGTACCGTACAAGAGTCAATGTTGGAGGCTATATACAGGGGGTACCGGTACAGAGTCAATGTGGAGCTATATACAGGGGTACTGGTACAGAGT